>NW_008585838.1:0-525 GCF_000691845.1 Merops nubicus | reverse complement strand
ATGGTGTGCGATGTCCCAGGGCAATGACACCAAAATTGTGAGCTGTGATACAGGAAAGGACAAGGTGAAACCCTCACCAACTGGATGTGGAGACGGAGTGGAAAAAGCATAATGAAGTCCATGAAATGGCCTTAAAATATATTGCGTTTCCTTGCATTTTGCATATCTTTTAGATTTTAGCGGAGATGGAGACCAGCACCACATCAGCCATGAGAGCAGTGCGACATTCTTCCTGCACAGAGCTCTCTGAGGGGTGTGACTTTCCACTTCTTTTTGCTTAGATCTTACCACACGATCCACCCGAGAAGAAATTTATGCACGGCTTCCAGCAAGCACCTCTGCTTTTCGCAAAGGAGCCTTATTTTCTTTACCACCCTCCCCCCCGAGTCAGGCCTTAAAAAAACACCCGATCACCCAAGTGGGGTAAGTGTCGTTAGGTTAGTGGCGCGAACACCTCGTTAGTGGTGGCAGGGGCGCAGGGGCACAGCCCCCGGCCGGCAGCGGCGGGAAGATGGCCGCCCCCCC
>NW_008585837.1:0-4446 GCF_000691845.1 Merops nubicus | reverse complement strand
ACCCTGACAATTCTATGATTCTATATTCTGGGCACTGTGATAAATCAGCAGAACAGTTCCCATTAGAGCTGTCAGCTTGAGGATGGCATGTTCAGTGACAGTTTTGTTATTTCCTTGTGTTTGATGATACTTCCTTTTAGAGATGCTGTTTCGTGATATAGAATCCACAGTTCCACTGACTTTATTTTGTGAAGCTGAATTCTATTTCCATACAACCCTAAGAATGCACTTTACAGCAATTCACATCTAGCTTCCCTTTGATAAGTAACATTTCTCCAATAGATGTTTTATTTCAGAGAGCTGTCATATTGCAGGTTTCAGCAGGCATGTTTACCTCTACGCATTTACTTTCTCATTAGTAATACAGTAACTTATCTCAAAGTTTAACAACTGTATTTGTTATTGTTGCTGCTTATTATCTGAGTCACCATAGTACCTAGGAAACTTCAAAGTGATCTAAGGATCCAGGATAATAAGTGCTGTTATGTATACCTTGAAATTCAATGGAAAATATCTGGGTTTCTGAACTTTCTTGATTTAACTGAATATCGTTCAGAATTATCCAGTTCTGCAATATCACACAGGCATAAAATACACTGATACAATTTCTTTACCAGCCCATGAAGAGATATTAATGATCCACTCTCTTACTAGCAACATTTTAGAACCCAATTTTTAAAAAGTATCAGAATATTATGAGTGGAGTTTAAGTGATATGAAAAAAGTAAAGTATTTCTTTAAAAAAACCAATTTTGAAGAGATGATTAAATAATCATCTACATTCCATATAGATATAATTATAGGGTTTAATCACTGCAGCGCTTGAGCAGATGGAAATGAAAGTTGCATCTAAGCAGTTGCTATAGCACAGAGGACTATATTTGTTATGTGGGTTTCTAAATCCTGGATAGAATTTGAGTTGTTTAGTGAACCAGTAAAGCACACAGAATGATTTTTCTTCAAATTCTTGTATCACTGAAAAACCAGCTGCAATAGTTTACCCATGAAAGAGATAAAAATCTGAAGTAAAAGGGAGCAGCCTGATTAAAAGGGATTGCAATTATAAGTAATCATATGACTTGGAAATTGAAAAGGATAGTACTGAAAATCCACTTGAAATAACAACCTGCTTTAAAAGGAAAAAAATCACAACACTGCTGTTGTCATTTTTTTGAAAGGCAACTTAGCCAAATCTTGGCTGTAAGGAGCTGCAGAGAAAAACAGTTTCCATGGGAGAGCCCCATTAGGTGGTCAAAGCAACATAAGGCAGACTGCAAAGAAGAATCCAAGCAATAAACACAGACACAAAGTTCAGAATTGTAAAAAAAGATCTAAAAACATAAATTGGAGCAAATAATGTTATGTAGTTCTCTGCGAACAGAGGAATCCATGTCAGAATGAGCAAGCAAGACTGAAAAGCAGCTATGTGGCATGAGATGCACATTAATGACATTCCCTGTAAATATAAGACTAAACCAGCAACTATTGAAGCTAGATTTGTGTCCCACTACTACTAGTCCTTCGTAGACAGAAGTTTGTAATGTGAAGCCTTCACACTTAGGCATCTCAGCAAAATTAATCTTTTCCTAAAGCACAGAAGTGCAAGTAAGTAACCATAAGAGTCCTCACATCATCTTGCTATTCCTATTTAAGACACCAAGCACATGTGGTTCTGGAATTAGGCAGTTGCAAGCTCAGAAAAGCATATATGAGAAACAAATGGGTGTTTCCCCCAATCTTTTGCATGCATCCAACTCCTTCAATATTAGTGGCTGAGAATCAACCTTATCAAGTCATGAAAGTACCCCAAAGCATGAGCATCTGTTTCAAATTTCCTAGCTTTTGTTGATTTGACATAGTCATAAAGCTATTTAAACACACATTTCCATTTCTTAGCAAAAAACAATAACAATGTAGTTGCTATGCTTATCTATTTGACAACATGTGTTGCTTTGTGACTGCTTCTTATTATTCACTTTTTGGAAGACATTTTTTAGTTGACATCCAATAAGCTTTTCTCATAGCTATTTGATTTTGTTTTTATTGAAAAGTAATGAGACATTAAAGAAAATACACAGTTGTGCTGCGTGTTTACACAAACCATACATTTTATATTTCATCAGGCCTCTTGACAATTAAAGATCTCAGTGGAGAGCTTTCTAACATTTTGACATCTTAACAGTGATTTCATTAAAATTATAAATGTGTGATTTGAGGACAATGTTATGATGGATATTTGCCAGATGAGTTAGCAAAACAAACTAGGATTACTAAAAGCAGAAAGAAAAAAAGAGCATATAATGCAAAGACCAACTCCATGTGAAGGAAGCTGGAGCTATACAACTGAATAAGTGCAGAGTCCTGCACCAGTACAGGTTAGAAGGAGATGTGCTAGAGAGCAACTCTGTGGAGAGGGACCTTGGAGTCCTGCTGGACAACAAGTTGTCCATGGGACAGCAGTGTGCCCTTGTGGCCAGGAGGGCCAATGGTATCCTGGGGTGCATTGAGGAAAGTGTGTCCAGCAGAACAAGGGAGGTCCTGCTCCCCCTCTACTCTGCCCTGGTGGGACCTCACCTGGAGTGCTGTGTCCAGTTCTGGGCTCCTCATTTCAAGTGGGACAGAGACCTACTTGCAAGAGTCCAGCAGAGGTTATGAGGATGACTGAGGGGCTGGAACGCCTGCCAGATGAGGAGAGACTGAGAGACCTGGGGATTTTTAGTCTGGAGAAGTGAAGACTAAGGGGGATCTAGTTAATGTGTATAAATACATGAGGACTGGGTGTCAGGAAGGAAGGGGCAATCTCTTCTCACTTATGCCCTGCGATAGGACATGGGGTAATGGTCACAAACTGGAGCTCAAGTTCCACCTCAACATGAGGAAGAACTTCTTTACTGTAAGGGTTCCAGAGCACCGGAACAGGCTCCCCAGGGAGGTTGTGGATTCTCCTTCCTTGGAGACTTTTAAGACCCATCTGGATGTGTTCCTGTGTGACCTGCCCTAGACTAGATGGTCCTGCTCTAGCAGGGGGGTTGGACTCGATGATCTCTGGAGGTGCCTTCCAACCTTTAACATTCTGTGATTCTGTGAGTATTTTATCATGCAGAAAATCTTAGATGGGTTTTTGTATATCATAAGGGGAGATAAAGGGATAAACTCAAACCTACTACTCAGCTCTTAACCAGTTCTTGAAAGGTTGCATCAGCTTTGGCTGACTCGCTGGTGTGAAAATTTTCATGTGTTATATTCTGGGCAAACTTTGAATCACTGCAATCTCATTTCATTGGCAGGAAGCTGTATAAATGAACTTCCTTTGAAATTTATTTGGAAATTTGGCAGCTAGATTTAAGTAACTTAATGCCCCTGCAGTGCTCCCTTAAAGGACTCATAAGCGAACAGGTATGTTAACAGCTGAAAAAAGAAAATCAGTTATCTTTTATACAAGACTGAGGTGAAGTTCAGAGACACATGTTAGAAAGGAGATTCAGATTACCTTGCTCTAAATTTTCTAAAATTGACTTAAGGTCAGGAAGCTCTGAAAACATATTATCACATTAACTCATCTACATGAACTATATGTTAACATTAGTTAATTTAAAAAGTGTTTTTCTTCTGTACTGAGAAGAAACATATGTTAGCAAGACCTTTAAGAATGTTTTATTATACAGTAAGGACTAGCTATGTGACTTAAGTGGGCAGAGGTGTAGCACTGACAAAAACAGAAAAGCAAGTGCCAGCTATTAAAAAAGACAGCCACTGGCTTCATCAAATGTACAAAACAACAGAATGCATTTTTTTGTTTTCGTATTTTTCTTTCTGTTTCAAAATAATCTATACAGAGCTCACCCAGAATCTACATGTTTTACCCAATGTCTATCCCATCAGATAGTAAACACGACACACAGGTTCATATTGAATGATAACTGCTGTCATTAAATATGCTTAGTGTTGTTCATTGATCCCACATTCATGTCCCTTTGCACATTCCTAGAGCCTATTTGGATTATCACAATAAGCAGAACTCAGTCAGCAGTTCAGGTTAAAAAAAAAAAAAAGAAGAAAAAACAAAGAGAGGCAGTGGGGTATGGGGTGTTATTGGCGTGCTCTGAGTGCAAACTGGCTATTTACCACATTGCTGTTAGAAGACCTTGCTACAAGTATATTAGCAAATAGGTATGCTTCCATTGCTGTCTCTTGCGTTATGGGTTTGCATTATTTTTTGTAGATTATAAATAAAAAGGTTAGACATCTAGCATTTTACTGTTTATTAACCAAGTTTTAATATCCTAAAATATTTTAACATATTGAAGAAACAGAACTGACTGAACCGAATTTGTCAGAGGCAAGTGTTAAATGCATTCTGATCATTGGGGTGGTTTACAAATACTTTTCCAAACTTTCCTGTTATTGCAAATAAGTATGTATATACATATATACATACATATATAT
>NW_008585836.1:0-9455 GCF_000691845.1 Merops nubicus | reverse complement strand
GGGGGGGCATCTGTGTCCCCGGCGAGGAGCTCCCCTGGATGCTCGACAAGGCTGCTGCAGGAGCGTGTAGGGCAGGCTCTGGTCTTACAGAGAAACACAGATGAAAAACTGTGAAAACTGGTAGATGTACCGAGTGCTTCACCAAATACAACGGTGCATTTCTTGCCGAGAAACTAAATCGCAACACATTACTTCTCTTCTAAAAATCTCCTGCACATACAGGAAGAGGAACTCCATTTCAATTAGCAGGGAACTATATATTCATATCTTATATACAGTGTCATTTATTTTCTGTATAGCTCTAAACTTACGTTTAGAAACCATTGCAGTTTTTAGACTCCACGAAGCCCAGTCCTCACTGTCTCCTCTCAGGTCAGAGATAAGGGGATTTGTGGCACACGGCAGGAGAAGCCAAAATGCTCCCCAGGAACATAATCCCTCAGAGGCTTTAGAGGTCTGAGGGAGGAGAGATTGATTATTTTGTGCTGGGCATGGGGCTGTCCAAAACCAGAGATTCAGGTCTTTTGTTACACTCCCTACAGAGTTAGCTTCCAAAGAAAATCTCGCAACCAACAACAACTAGTTTTAGTCTAATTTACTGAAGTGTCTGAAAAGTCTCCAGTATTTTTTCTCTTCAGTGCCTAAAACATTGAAACCTTGTTTCCAGCAAGATCTCTCAGACAGGGTGTAATGCAAATGACACCTGGTACCCGTGAAGCCAATCTGCAGCTAACAGCTAACCCAGGCAGACACCTCCAGTGATGGCAGTGACTTCCATCTTCCTGGAGGAGACTGAACTGCAAGCAGTCCTGCTCCTAAGAGGGCTGAGGGTGACTGGCTCTGCCCTTCAGACACAGCGTGGCTGTAAGGGATGGCACAGCTGGAAAAGCCAGTTTGTTCCAGTTTGCTGATGGGATATATTTCATGACCAGATGCTTCCATTTTCCCTTCATAAAGAAAACACAGTATTTATTCACTATATGACTTCACTCTACAGCAGACCTTTCACTTCCTTTTGGCAGAATAGAACTCCCCATCAAACAAGCTGGCTCAAAAAACAAACAATTTGTAGTATCTTTACCCAGAATCTTAAGCATATGAGAAACTGATATTAATAATGAATCTGCAAACATGGGCACAGTAAGACATTTATGACAGAATATGAGTAATCTGTCAGTTTTACCAAGCTGAAATGCAACAATAATAAGAACTAACATATCATTCTGCATATGATTTTATTATTTTTTAATTATTCACTAGGTAGCCCTCTAGGAGCTCTTCGATTGCAAGTGAGCATTTGGTAAACTGAGGCTGGGTTTCCAGTACTTCCTGATAGCAGCCATCCTGAAACTCCCATGCTTTGCTTTTCTGTCAAAATACTGTGCTTTTCCTTCCTTCATAAAATTTGAAAGAAAACACAAGATAAAATTCTCACTCACATTTCCTTGGGCAGTGGAAGACAGCTAAGTTCAGGTCACTTCAACTGTGAATGAAGACTGTTTTGTGTTTGTTTTTTTTTGTTACTTTTACTCAGATCTGCGTTTCCCTGTCCTTCAAAAGCTCTAACCTTTCACAAGATACACAGGGAAAGTCAGTATGTTCTTTGTGTACACATACTGATTATTCTGCTGTAACGGGGCATGGACGTCCCCCCTACAGACCAGACCCACAGAGATGCCCAAAGAAGAGCCAGTCATCCAAGCACCTCCAAAACCCCACTTTGAGCCTCCCTCCCCAGAAGACAACAGAAGCAGGGGTTCTGTTAGCATGAACGGGTGCCTGGAGACACAAAGCCTGGGGAAGGGCACATGACAGCCCAAGAGGCTGCACCAAGGCCCAGGATGGTGAACCTGAGCTCCGCAGACGCACGCAAGCCTCACGGCACACAGGAGCCGTGGAGGGGATATAAACTGAGCTGCCAGCTATGCCAGGTTTAAGGGCACTCCTACCTCCAAGGCCCTGGGCTGATAAACAGACAGCAGTGTCCCTGCCTCCCATCCTCGCCCTGTCATTTCCAATTTGAGCAGGAGCTTTCTGGGGCAGTGGGCACCCCTCTCCTCATGCCTCCTGACACTGCAGAGCCCGCAGTCAGCTTGGCCTACAACTGCTGATACAGTGAGCAGCTAAGGGAATTTAACCTAGTATGAAATTAGTTACATAAAGAGGTAACTGGGGTGCCCAGAATTTTGGGGAGCAGATTAAAGCCGATTCACTGGTTCAGTAAGAGGTGCTTGTTCACCACAGCCAATGCCCTGTAGTCTGAGAGAGCTGAACCACAAAGCATGAGCTGACTGGATCACAGCCTGCTTTCACTGGGTGCTTGCTGGAGCCTGCTCTGCTCCTCTCCACACAGGGCCTCCAGCACCTGCCAATCTGCAGATGGCTTTTATAGGAGTTCTGTGTAAAAGGCTTCATCCAAAAGCTGCACCTTCACAGTTTAAGGGTTGCAGGATTTCGGAAGACCAGCACAATGGCTGCTTTGGGCTTTCACAGACAGTGGGACACTTCTGCCTCCCCCAAAAGCTGGCAGTGTATCCTACCCACTTTAAGAACAGTGGCTGGGGCCCCTCACCACAGGGAAACACAGACAGCACAGCAAAACTGCTCACAGTCAGACAGGGAGTGCAATGCAAACAGGGTAGCAGTGTGCACATGTGCTGGTCTGCTCATCCTCCCAGGAGGTGGCACAAGCACAGACTGACACAGAAATTCTCACAGACCTGGTCTGCAGGAGCACTGAGGCGGAGGGAGGCCAAAAGTTTTCAGTGGGACATCAGGAGACTACACAGACCTGAGGTGAGAAGGGGTTGTAAAGGACAAAGAGGCAACTTGGGGCATCAACACCACAGGGCAACAGGCCTCTCCTTATCTCATCAGAGATAATACAGTGATTTATTTCTTTCAAAGCCCACAGGAGATTTCTCACTTACAGCCTCTCACAGAAAGCCCTCCAGACAGATAATCAGCACCTGGGGATCGAGTACAGGTCTGACCCTGCTCCAAAGTGGGTCAAGCTGATCACACCTTTCCCAAGGCAGCGCTTGGCCACGTGCAGCTGCTGCCAAACGTGTGGCATTGCCACAGAGCAGCTGGGGCAGCCCTCGCCATGGAGGCTGCAAGAGCTGGGTTCAGTTACATTATTCCCTCCTAATTCCTTGTTAGGTGGATCCTCCTCAGCAGCCACCAGATCCAGGTGAGAGGGGTTGGGTGTCAGACTGGGAAGTCCTGTGTTTTCTAGGCCCTTTCTTTGCCTAGAAGCAGCTCAAGGAGGGTTAAGTGGCTCCAGAAGAGGCCACAACTCTTCCTGCTTCCCAGCTGCTAACTCAGAGGTCACTCCTCCTCTAGGTTTGCTTGGTTTGGTTTTTTTTGATTGTTGGTTTGTTTTGGGGCTTTTTTTGGTTGGTTGGTTGGTTGGTTTTTCATTTTGGGCAGGGCAGGGGGAGTCTGTTTTGCTCTTCAAAGCAGGAACTTGACGGCAGGGTTTGTAACCAGACAGTGGTGCTGACTCTTGTGGGGACACATTTGTAGGTAAATGCTCTGGAAATTTCTAGGCTAGAAAAATATTAAAAACACAGTCACACCTCCAGCTCTTCCCCTCCTTACGTGGCTACACAGTAAAGGGATTCACTTTTCAATGTGTCTGAAACAGAACAACATAAACCTTCTGCCTTTTGTCTCCTTTCTTCCTGCTCTGAGAAAGTTTGCGCTCCATGGGTCACAGGTAAAATATGTCAAGACTCAACTCAATTGACCTGTCTTTCCAGACACAGCACAAGCCTCACATCCACCAACACTTTGAGTGGTTTTTCATTTTGAGAAAAAAAAAATAAATAAAAAGACAACAGAAAGAAGAAAAATCAGTGTAGTCCAGGGGCTCCTGAGTGCTCCAGTGCTGGAGGAGAGACAGAAGGGGATTTTGTTCAGCTGGCAACAACTGATGAGGCAAGAGCCATGGAAAGGCAGGCTGGGAATGACGTGCAGGGATATTAATCTGCTGCTGAACAATAAGATTACCTCCCTGAACAAAGCATGACTGAAGAAGAGAATGAGTCAGCCCTAAAGTCTTCTCAATCCTGTCAAGGTCATCAGTGTGTATTGCCCCTTCTCATCACATGGTAGGAGAAAGTGCTCGAATCTCCAGAGAGGTGATTTCACAACATCACTTCTGGGACATCGACCTCCTCAGCCACCCCTTGGGCCTCTCTTGGGCCAGCTATCTGCCTTCCCAACCCTGAGCCTTTGCTGAGGCACTGCAATCACTAAGGCTTTTCCAGAAAAAGAGGTATGAAGTGTTAAATCCTCCAACAAAACAGGTTTAATACAACTTAATGCTAAGTCTGCTCTAATCGTAATTACCTTCTGTAGAATAGACTACTGCAAATTCTCATCACAGCCCTTTCCCTTTCTGTTAATTAACTGCTGCAGACAAGTTATGCCTTTAAGAAACACATGGCACTGAGGCAAGCACTTGGAAGTTACAGGGAGGAGTGAAGACCAACATCATGCAGCCCACTGAAACAAGTTTGTTTTCCAGTGTAAGTTTTACAGATCCTCTTCACATTCTGTTTGCATTTGATGGATGCCCTTATATACGGATGCTTGAAAAACTGCTGGTCAGAAAATCTGACTCATTTTCTTCCACTGATTGTTGATATTTCTAAAGCATTGATCGTAACAACATCTAAGCAGCAGCACTCACTTCCATTCTCTTTCTAACCTTCCTTCTCCAGCCTTTGGCTTTTCCCACTTAAAGGAGATAGCCTGTCATTGTGGTTTAGGTCATTTACCTAAATGCTGGGAG
Source organism: Merops nubicus (assembly GCF_000691845.1). Taxonomy (NCBI): domain Eukaryota; kingdom Metazoa; phylum Chordata; class Aves; order Coraciiformes; family Meropidae; genus Merops; species Merops nubicus. Next base: position 4,654 of record NW_008585836.1, on the reverse strand, counting down.
TTAAACAGCTCCAAAACAAAAAGCTTCTCAAGTTTTCTAAAATATGTAGACCTGAAATCCCCATCTTTCAACAGGGGAATTCTTCCATTAGCTCCCTTCCTCTGTGAACCACTGTTGTTCCAACAGACAGCTCCCAGGGCAATGCACCCAGCCGTTGACCAGCAGGAGGCTGTGACAGTGCCACGGGCTGTACTCAGAGCAACCAGAAACCTCCGGGAGTCTTGGTGCAGTGGCTCAGCTCCTGGGAAGGGGACCACATCTCCCCGGGGTGGTTTGCCCATCAGTTAACTCCCCGTGTTACTGAACTGCTGTTGAATAATACAACATTTGATTCACAAGCTGTGAATAAGCAACAAAAAGAAAAAAAGGAGAATTTAAGTAATTATTGAAAACATTTACAAATACCTTTTTCCAATGAAAAATGCAAGAACCAAGGAGGGAAATGACCTGCTCGGGGTGAATGAGCCAGCTGTAGTATCAATAGCCTTGCAGGAGGCTGTGTAAACCTGCTGAAGCACATCCACCCAACAGACTGCTCACTGTTTGTATATTTGCTCTGGACTGTTTAAAGAAACAATATTAGCCCTTTCATCTGCCTCAGGTAATATTTTTCTTTTCATAAAAGATAAATAAAATAATGAGTGACATGAATTACAAGCTGCTCTGAGCAAACAAGGTGTAGTTTTTTCTAACTAAACCTTTGCAAGCTTTTTACAAAAGGCTAGTTACAACCCTGCTGGGGCAAGGGATAAATGCTGCTGTGGTTTGTTTTCAGCAGTGAATATGATATTACCAACTTAGTGTCAGCTGCATTTCAAATGAAAACCGTTGTCTGATGGGGAGTCAGAGTGCTGAGAGGGCTCTTTGCTCCAACTACTCTGGAGTTAGTGGGTACAGAAGTGCCAATTATAACATCCTTTTTTTTTTTCCTACCTGCTCGGCATTGGCCAAGTCAAGTTAAGTCTGCAAGAAGCAACAGAGCTCTGGTCCAGCATCAGGTGGCAAAAATTCCCCATGTCACTATGGCAAACAGGGTTTGGTCCAGCAACAACCATCAACGCGGGGTGGGGAGAGCCAGGCAGAAATCCTGACAGGCAGATCTCCATGCTCCCCAGAGATACAGTGCAGCTTAGAGAGCACAAGGAAACGCTGCACTTCAGCAGCTCAGCCCGAGGCTCACAAATGCTGTTCTGTTTGGGTCTGCACCCCAACCCAGCAGGGGTGGGGGGAGGCTCCCAGCCACGGCACCGATCCTGCCCACCAGCCCCAACGCCCTGGCCAGGGGAGACAGGCTGAGAAGCTGCGTGGTGCTGAGGCCTCTGGCACCAAAGCTGCCATTGCTGTGAGCTGCAGAGAGCTCAGAGTACAGGGTGCAAAATGCTTGACCTCAATATGAAAGACACAACATCCAAAAAGAGGAGAGTGGTCCCTGAGGGGCACAGGCAACCAGGCACCAGGGCTGAAAACAGCCACTCTTTGCCTTCAGAGCAACAAGGGATCACTCCTGACCAGGTGCCAGCACTGCTCCATCCTTTAAGCAGAAAGTGTAGTAGAAGCAGACTCCATTCATTGAGGAAACACCCTGTTATCACTATTTTTACTGCGATATCATTGCTATTTAGAAACCCCAGAAATTATCCTGTTCTTTCACATCATAGGCAAACACAAAGCAAAACAGTCAAATGCATAAATAAGCCTGCTGATAAGAGAAGTGACAGCCCTGTTAACCTCAGCCTGTTGGTCTCATTAGTGTAACAGCAGCATATTTTGCATTCAGAGCGAGGTGGAACAAGCTAACAAAGGAGAAAGCTTTGTACTTGCTAATGATATGAGTAAGCACAGCTCAGAAAGCAATTCAGCAGACTTTGATCCACTCAGAAAAGAGAGGGAGAGCTCCTAAGGCACTTCTGACATCAGAGCCTTACCATGAGTGTAACCAGCCTCCTCTGTATTCCTACTCATTTAGGAAGTTTACCTGACATCAGATGTGTTGAGTGCAAGAAGCAGAAGGACTGCATTCAATACGTTTTACACACCTGAAAAACAGTAAGGCCAAGAGGTATCAGCAGCTGAATCTAAGGTCCAAACAATCACAGAAGACATTGTGTCTGTCTGCCCCAGCAGGGTTTTTTGTATCTGTTCCACCTCCTTGCTGTAAACATCCTTTCAGAAACAGAGGATGTGGCCAGATTTTCCTCTCCTAGCCAATCTGCCACCTTCCATCAGCATTTCAAACTGCAATGAGCTTGGAGGAGCATTCTCAGTCTGCAGACTTCAGACACCCCTCCATCTGCTGAAATCCTGGTGGTCACACAGCAAACCAGACTATGGAGGGCAGGGGCTGCTCTGGGCACTACAACTGACCACTGGTCAGCGTGAACAAAGCAAATGAAATCACACTTAGGTCCTGCTGTAAGGATGAGAACCAGGGAGCACCCATCAGTTCACAGCAGGGACTCTAAACACACCAGCAACTGTGAAATGTTCGGTCTCGGAGCTGGGGAACACATCATCATTTCCCAGGCTGGCAAAGCTGTTCATCTCCCTGTGTCCTCATAACAGACATTTTTTCCCCTCTGAGTCTATCTTATTAGATTTTAGCTCCCATTATTGTTAGGACAATTTTGCAATAGGACAAAATTAATTAGTTTGCATCAAAGAAAGGCTCCTTGAAACATAACGCTAATGAGTTTCATCTGCCTGATTAGAGGGCTTTGCTTTTAGCAACACAGTACAAAATTGTGTTTCAGAGAAATCTAACATTACAAGGATATTCAGGGCTAAAAGCATTAGCTAATAAGTAATCAGGATACAGGATAAAAGGTTAGTTTAGTAAACTGTGAGCAGATCTATAACTGAGTATTGATAGAAGATGCAAGTGTAGACCAGAGCAGGTTAATGAAGATTTAACAGAGATGTACTTGTGCAAGCAGAGCTTGGTGCCAGTCACAACAGTGTATTCAGTGACCCAACACTGCACCTCCCACCTCTTCACAGTGCTTTTAGGTATTAAATGAAAAAGAACTAAGGATGGGAAAAGAAAGCACTATTTTTTCAAAAGAAAAGAGAGAAAGAAGCGTTCCCTCTGGATGAATCAAACTAGTTTTTAGTATCTGGCAAACCACCTGGACAAAATATTTGCTTATTTTTAAATCTGTGTTCAGTCAAGAACAAATTTTTGTTTAACCAACTGTGCTTTTGATTGATGGGAGAATTTGTCTGGGGAACAAAGGGATTTCTTGCTTTATTAAGCTTTTTTCACCCCACTCACTTTCTCTTTACCCTGTTAGTACAAACAATTAAGACAATACAGCCTAGAATGAATTTCCTGACATGCAGGTGCAAACTCACCTGAAAAATCACATGATGAAAGTAGTTACCAGAGATTTTCTGGTAAATTTGGCATAGCAGATCATAAATGACATCAGCATAGACCCATGCTCTGTCATTTGCAAATGACAAAGGCAAGACACAAGCACATGCAGTAGGGCAGAAGGGAACTGCCCTTCCCATGACGTGTCCCTCCATACACCTCCCCAGCAGCTACCCAAGGCTGGAAGTGGAGAAGGGGGGCAGGAGAGCCCAGGCCTAAGCTGCCAGCAGGAACAGCTCTGCTGGGGGGAGGCAAAAAGCCCACGTTTGGGCCAGGATGTGCTTTCACACAACGCTCTCCATCTGTGGCCAAAGAAATCACTTAAATTGGTGACTGTGCCCTCAAAGCCACCCAGGTAGAGGGCTGAGCAGCAGAGATGAACAGTCAGTCACCTCTGGCTGGCAGAAAACACTCAGTCCAGACCTGCTGCTCAATCCCGTGGCAAGGCACCAAGGGGCTGAGTGGCTGAAGGCAGTTAAATACAACAAGCCCTTGGATAAGCTGAGAACTGAATTCAAACCTCTTTTATCTCTTCCTGGTTTTGATATGGTGTCAACTCAGACATTACCATTTTCTGTCGAAATTATCTTGATCTGCCACAGGCAGCATTAAATCATTGATGTTTTTATCCTTTTGCCAACCTAACACAGGAATTGAAATTTTAAAAGCTCCTCATTTCAGCCAGGCTGTGTCCTCCTCCTCTGAGGCCATGCACAGGCTGCACCTGTGCACAATCCTTCTCCATTCTCCAACAGGTCAACAACAACAACAAAAAAGACTGTGCCTGTTATTCATAAGCTTTCTGTTATCTCTTGGAAGAAGCAAAAGAGCCCAGAGCATGTGTGGGAAGGAAAAAGCTTTGTTTAATTTAATTAAGGTTACTCCTTTCAAGTCTGAGTAAACTCAGGGATTAGCAGAATGACTAATTAAATCATGACAGCAGTTCTTTTGCCCTGTGAGGGCAACCACAGCATGCTGTGTCCCATTCTGCAAGTTCTTCCAAAAAAGCATACTCAACCTTTACACAGTGGACCAAAAATAAGTCTACCACACAGAGGGCACTGCAGTATTAAGAGCTCTCCTAATGCAGGAGCTGACAGCTGTGGATTAGCACTGTGATTACTCCATCTCGAGGGTCAGCTCCAGGTCTGTCGGTGAAAGTTAGTGATAACCCTGCAATGAAAGACCTGATTCTGAACCTTAGTTCATTGCTAAGAGCACTGGTCAAGAGGGAAGTGAGCAGGGTGGGCTCCAAAATGTGCTTTCAGAGATGCTGCCCCA
>NW_008585835.1:0-5020 GCF_000691845.1 Merops nubicus | reverse complement strand
TGATCTAGTGGGAGGTGTCCCTGCTCATGGCAGAGGGGTTGGAACTGGGTGATCCTTGTGGTCCCTTCCAACCCTGACAGATTCTGATTCTGTTTTAGCAGAGGACTTAGTAGTGTTGGTTTAATGGTTGGACTTGATGATCTTAAAGGTCTCTTCCAAACTAAAGGATTCTATGATTCTATGATTTAATTTCAGGAAAGCTGGCAGACAGTTAACACATGTTGATAGATGGCAAAGGATGGAGAAGCGAGAGACTTTGCCTGCTAAAGGGCATCTCTACCACCCACACCATACCTGGCACAGAAACTACCAGACCAGGCAGACATGAGTATCACATGCACTTGGCAGAAAACCAAATACTCTTGAAACAAGAAACAACACATGGCTCTTTGCTCACAAGTCACTAAAATAAAGCTGAATAGAGGTGTCAATTACAGGCATCAGAGGTTTATTTACACTGAGTTTTGGTCACTGTTCAGTGGACTTTGAATAGTTACAAACTGCAGGAGCATGACTTTTCATTCCCTGGAATCAGAAATGAGCAGCCTTCTTGATTCTTCATTACATGTGTAAAGCCAGAAGATACATTAACTTGCAAAGCAAGCAGAAATAATTATTTTCCCCCATAGAGTTGATATTCACGGATGGAAGAGTAACTGTGCATTGTATTCTCACCACCACAGTTCCAGAACTACAAGACCAGGTTATAATTGTACAAGATGCACAGAACAGACGTGTAATCTTTTGAACAAATTAAAAGTCTCTAAGAAGAAACAAGAGCTGGTGATTTACAGCAGGGTGTCCAAGGCAACATATGAATCTAATAAAGAGAGAAAAGGTATCAGCTTGCATTCAGAAAGCAACCCATTCATGCCTTGTAAAAATCACTTGAGAAACCAGAACAAAATATTTGGTAAGGAAGCTTTGAAACACAAATGCACATATCAGGCCTGCCTGGGGGAGGAGGGGAACACCAAACTAAACCAAGTATTAGATACCAGGCAATTATATTCTCAAGCAAACGGAAACTAATAAGCTTCTTGTATTTAGGGAATGATTTACAGCTCTCTTATTTTTTCATCCTTAACTTCACAATTAGCAAAAGAATTACATCCTGTATGCATACACAGAACTAAGGGAACAAAAAAGCAGCTTCTAAAGAAAAGTTCCAGTATTCTTCATAATTTCCTGAAATAATTAAAACCAATCCAAACCAACAAAACCCAGCAATCTTGTGTTCAGCGTTTTCATTTGCCATAAACTTGTCTCCTAGAGAAGTCTCAAAGTTTCTCTAGAAAGCTCAAACAGAAGATGCTAATTAGAAACAGTATCTTCTTCTGAGACTTCATAGTAACAAGCTTTGATCATTTAGTTGCCATGGTGACACACCCTAAATGTCTGCACCTCTCAGAGGTTCCCTCCCTCATTCATTTGAATTTGAAAAACATTGAGAAGCCCATAGCATACAAGATCAAAAAGATTCTTACAAATGTGAATCCTGACTCAGAAAAGCACAGGTAATTATATTTGAATTTTTAGACACTTGAATGCTTCCATAATACTAAATTTATTAGAAAAAGCATGCACCTTTAAGAAACCCAAATATTTGTTTTACAGTTGGCTAGCTGTGAGCACCAGGATCCCCTGGAGAACAGTCATTTCATATACACAGTCATACCCAGGAACATTTTTAAAGATAAAAAGTTACCCCAGATAGTTAAAGAAGTTATAATCCTCATTAAAAGTGAGCAATTGACAGTGACCTCCATGTTCTCTTCAGCATTTATAATGACTAATACTTTCAAGTGACCAAAAGCAAACCTACTCCTCTATGACAAGAGTGTATTTTTCTTTTGTTATTAAAAATAGTGAATCCTGGCACAGCATAGCCAAGGGAAATTCATAAATTAAATGCTAAAAACTGTGCCACATTTGTGCTTTGATTAAAATAACTGCTATGGTTTATATTTTTCTGTTGCATTAACTTTAATTACGTGCAACTCCAATGTAACAAAACCCATTAAAGTCAACCAAATTGTTTTAGATTTACTCCCAACTTAAATGCCACAACTTCAGCATATGAGAATTGGCAAAGGAATTCTTTATTAGGTTGCTTACTCAGGAGAGAAAGAAAAATCTTATAGAATGTAGAGTTTAATGCTCTACTTGTTCAAATGTGAACACAAAGCAACCAAGCTAAAGCTATTACAGTATTCATAATTCATATACAGTATTTAACAATGCTGAACTGAGTTCTTTTGTAATCATTACATTTTCCTTAATAAAAGATAAGGTCCACCTGTAACATTAAGTCTAGCTGTGGAAGCATACATCTCATTGCAGCACATACAGTGGGAATGACAATACGGTTGAATCCTTCAGTTCTGTGATTATTTGGACCCAAACGATTTTCTGCTAGGTTGCATTAACTTGCTAGGTTAATGTGCGCTTGCCCATTTATCTTCACTGTAGCAGCACTGGAACTACAGAAGTTATAAAAGACATAAAAAATGTTGCAGCTCTATAAAACATGCAGTCATCTTGCTAGAGTACAAGATATTCAAAAGCTTGTGTTTCAGCACAAGTTGGTCTCCTGCAAACCGTTGCACAAATGGTGTTGGCTGCTGACTGGCTGAAACAATGAACACATTGAGAAAGAAAGCAGAAAGAGTCCATTTGAGGCTTATTCCTGTTAAAAGACTGTTTTGTTTATACAGCTAGGTCTTGCTTCACAAGGACTACTGCATGAAAGCCTCAGAACATCTGAAATTTAAAAAATATACCATTGTCCCTTGCAAATCGGATCACTGAGCATGGCTTCTGCTGCACAAAAAAAAAAATTTAAGGCAAAGAAACAATCACACCAATTCTAATGTTTGAGAACTACTTGATCTATACATTCCTTACAATGCTCAATTCATTTCTGTAGTACTAACCAACTTGCAAAAAACAAATTTGGGATTTTGTACCATTTCAATCAGAACGTCATACTTGAAATTGCAACCTCAGCCAATTAAAAGTTGGGCTACTAACTCTCTCAGAGAACGCATTACCTAAGAAGTACGATCTCCTCCATTTATTAATCACATAAGACATTATATTAACATTCTCATATAAAGTGATGCTTCAGATCTGAAACATTAAGAATCTGAAGAGGTTTCAATTTTTGCTAAATAAGAGAAAAGATATTTGAACATCGAAAACAGATTTAGAGTGGAAAAAAAAACCCAAGTGGAAAAGCAAAGAATAATCCTGAATATCTGAAATTCACTTTTTAAACTTGGAACATTTCTAGGTACTCTGAAGAATACCTGGAGTTTAACCATAGTTTTCAGTTTTGTAGCAACTTTTCAAAATCAGTCAAGTGCTGGGGTTAAACCCCCAGCTCCAAATGAAGGTTGGCATATAGATGATGTTCACAACCAAGCAAGAAAGACCCTCCTGATTAGTTTTCACCCAGGGTCTGGCCAGGCTTGCATGGGAACTGATTAGGAGATCACCACCAGGTGCTCCCACCTTCTACATTAACTTGGAGGTGGAGCAAGAAGCCACCTCTAGACGAGCTGACTGCTTGCAGGGGAGTTGGGAGGCTTGCTTATACAGTGGATGTGCTGTGTGGGGATTCTGGTTATTGAAAGGGCTCCCTGACTCTTCACAGCAAGTAGAGTTCCCAGTAATGGCAGGACAAGATTGAGACAAGAAGGGAATTAGTAGCATCTCTCTCCTGGCAATTACTATATGATCAGGATCAGACTGATTGCCCAAGTCCTTCCTTCCCCCATGGCCTGGTTTTGGAATCAACTCGCTCACTTCTTTGCTATGTTATGTGCCACAAGTGAATATGTTGGTCTATTCATTCCTCCAGTGGTGGGTCACCTAGGATCTCTTGCATATGATCTAAGACCAGAGGGAGGGATCTGGCTCCTGTGTTGCCCATTAATGATAATATCCTTCCTAGTCGGGCAAGCTGTCAGCGGAAGAGTGAGTACCACAGAACCATACATAAAAAGAAACCGTATAAGACTGAGCATAATGAAAAAAAAAGTCTTACTAGCAACTTCTGCCAGGCATGTTAGCTACCATTTAGCAAAGCTAGCACTGTTCATTAACTTTACATTTGTAGGACAATAAGAAAGACCCAACCCCATTGTTGCTCTTCAACTCACAAAGAGATGTAAATAGCTCTGTGCAGGTTAGACAGATCAAGGTACAGGTCTTGTGTTCAGGTTTCCAGCCATCTGCACAGTGATGTATTTTCAGATGGGAAAGGGTGACCATCAAGCATTAGTTTGATTCAAAATTAATTTGGCACAATTTGGACTCTGCTCCTAATTACATCTTAATATTTTCCTTGTCGGTCTACATAATTCAATTATGGCAAGCATCATTTGGGAGTGGGAGTGGAATTATTAACAGAGAAAAGAGAAAGGGAGGTGGGACTTACTGTGTTGCATTTTGTCCCACACACCACTTGTTGATAGTTCAGCCACTGGGAGGCAAACACTTTATTAAGTGCATATTCGTGCAACAAGTGGTGATAGCTGGACTCATTCTGCAGCACCCTCACCTCTCTACCTTTCAGATAGTACACCAGAGACCTTTTCACCAGGGGGAGTCTTCTCCTTTTTCGAACTGAGTGATCCCACCCATACTATGGAAAATAAACATGGAAATTAGATAAAGCAACTAGAACAAACTTAAGACACGACTCTTCTAAATTCAAAGGTATTCACAGCAAAATACTGAAGTCTTCTAAACTACCCACTGTACACGAAGATTAACTTCAAAAATGCTGACACACCTTTCAGCAACATAAAATTAAACAAATATTTGCTAAATAAGTAACACTGCAATGATATTGAAAACAGCCCACACTAGTTCGGCACCATTGAGATGCCAGATGCTTATAGAAACAAAAGAAAAGTGAGAAGCATATCAAATAGAAGAGGGAAGCCCTGACAGCCACCCACCATGAGCTCGGCAAGTTTTGGGGTGATGACGTACGGAAACAGACTCTATA
>NW_008585834.1:0-5000 GCF_000691845.1 Merops nubicus | reverse complement strand
AGAGACTTTCTGAGCCTCGTGCACAGCCTCACCCACTGCTTACAGGGTATCCTCCTGGAGTCCTTGGTTTGGGCAACATTGCCAACGCACCACCTCATCGCCCAGGTATTTTGTCCCATAAATAGCTCTATATTACAGTGTCATGAGGCATCACCCTGAATGCTGAGGTCTGCCTCCTTATCTCTAGGTCTGTGCATTAGCAGCCACCACACCAGCTCAAAAGGCACACTGCGCCTCTCCCCACTGCCTCCTGGGTCAACAGCTGTTTCTTCTCAGGGTCAGGCTTAAAGTACAGGGGAATATTTAAGAATCAAACCACAGCATTCCATAACGTCATTTTTTTCTTCTTTTATTTTATGAAAAAATGTCAAAGTAACTGGGAATGACCAAAGCACCAGCAGTGTGGCAGCAGCCATGCTACCTGCTATCACAGATCCAACATAGGACACAGAGGAAGGTTCGTGTCCCACACCTGTTTCCCATGAAGGGACAGCCCCGCTGCACCAGGAAGGGTGTCTGCAATGAGTTTTGCCCATACCCAAAGCAGCTGTAATTTAGTTTGTGATAGCAGTGAAGTCCCAGCAGCCAAGGCACCAACACAGCCTGTTCAGCCCCACTGCGGGGGAATCCTGGATGGTGATCTGGGGACCTGCCTGAGCTGAGGAGCACTCATCAGCATCCACACTGTGCCCATTACCTGCTCGCTCAGACACACAAACCCAGCCTGCAGTGCTGACTGACTGTGCTGCTGGTGTATCCCAAACACTCACATCACGGGCAAGCTGCCTGGGAGACTGTAGCAGCACATTCGGTTCTGTTAACATGTACTGCTGTCATGAATTCAGAGCCAGCCAACTGAAACATTAATGATCTGGTAAACTACAGCAAGGAACCAACTCAGAGTGAAGTCTGCAGCACAATTACTTGACTGTTTGGGACGATGAACACCCACAGTTCCTCAGGATTCCAGCACGAGGTGAGGGGTTTTGCACTTTGGTGATTCAAGTATATAATTAAGAATAAAAGTATAGCAAGGAACAAGTCTCCATATCCAGCAATCCAGAGAGTGAAAAAATACGAAAGGAATATCCTATACTAGGAGGAAGTCACTTTTGTACGAAAAATCCTACAAAAAGAGTATTCAGACGATCTGCTACACTATCTGGTAATTCTTAGAAACACTGCAGAGGCAACTTGCTTCACCAATTTCACCACAGACACCAACAGCACTGGCGGCTGAAAAAAAACCTTAGCTTCTGTGAAAGGTCTTCTAAGAAAACCTGTTTTCTCCTTCAGCAAGCCTTGACTCATTGCTCTGTACAGCACAAACAGCCACCAGATACAGAAGTTTAAATGTCAGAAAATGCTTCACTAGCTCACAGAGAGTGTTTCAAGTTGGAGCTTCAAAACGGCCTCCAAAACCACACTCGTGTTTCAAAGGAGGTGCTAGAGAACATGGCTGTGTGAATTTGGCAATACAGCTTCACTGGCAGGAACAGGGAGATTAGTTTTGGCTCACATGAGATCCTCCACCCTGTAGTTTGCTTTGAACAGTTTTAATGAAAAACTCAAAGTGAGATTCAGCTGAAACCATCAGTTTTTATCCTAGGCTGGTCAAAAGCAAAGAAATTTGATTTCAGTGTGCATAACATTGGAGGGAGAATACCTCTGTCCTTAGAGGAGAATCTGTATTTTGAGTTATCTTTGGAAGAGCAGGTAGCCAGGAGACCTATAATTCTCTTGCACATATGTAACGGATGCAGGCAAGCAAAACATCAGTACGGTGGAGGATGGGATGAATAGGTAAATGCATCATCCAACTTGCAGCACTGGGCAGCAGACAAGCCCATCCACTTTACTGCTTCCAGAGAAACAGTTAGTCACTCCTCCCACCTATTTGCAGCAGCAAAATGAGAAAATACTGCTCTCCAGTTTGAATAGCTGTTTATTTCATTCAGAGAATCTACAGATGCCTCCAGAGGAGCTACGAGGCCCTAATCATCATAGCTTTGCCTCCTACTATGATGTATTTTGGAAAATCTCAAGACCAAGAACACAACAGGTAGAAGGAGAAGGCGGTAAATCACAAGGTGCTTCTTAATTTGATATGTGGTAGGAGGAGGAAGAGAGAAAACCAACTTGAGGATGGCAAGTAGGAATACAGGAAAAACAGGACAGCCAACCTTCCCTTGACAAGCATGCACGTGAACTGGCTGCCTGCCCCTCCAGGAGCTCCAAGCACGGCAAAGGCAAGAGGTGGTTACAGGCCTCTAAGACCTTTTCCACTCAGAAGACCACTGTTAAAGGGAGCGTTCCCTGCCTCCTGAAAAAAAACAAGAATATCTTGCTAACAAAGACCAGCAACATTTACTTCAAGTTTTCTGTTCCCTGCAAAACCAGAGAACATATACTTAGCTTTCCTCTTCTGCAGACTACACTGAAAATGTCAGAAAACAGGACAAGCTAGCTTATAAATAATTGCAGAGCCCCTCCTGAAAAAGGTTGAGAGGGAGGTGGGATGAAAGCTCACAGCCAGGAAAGCTGGGACTGCCAAAGAGCAGAACAGCATAAGGGCAAGGACAGTATGTGATATCCCAGCTCCATCTGTATGCAGAAATGAAAGGCGTTGAAGAAAATATCAGCACGGGTTATGGCAGGCGGTCCCAGGTGTGGGGAAATCCTCGGGGGAAGAGCACCATCAACAGAAAATACTGCAGACCTTATAAGAGACAGCTGACATGGCAGATCCTACAAAAGCTTGTCTGCAGTATCTGAGCATCTTTTGTTCTCTAGCCCCATTCTTTCACCTGGCAGCTCACAGATGAAAGGACCTGAGAGATGCTCCTGTCATGGGAGACTTTTCCTCAAAAGGCTCCTAAAAGGAGGAGGGACCAGGGTAATGCAGGGTCCACTATGGGGGACGTGTGGCAAAGGAAGTTTTACCCTTCTAATAATGACTCTCCTACATTTCTGAAAATTTTCCCTAACACTATTCCCTCACTACCTGCAGAGTGATAACAAAGCAAACATTGTCCATCAAGTCTCAATCTGAAGTGACTCATTTATTCTCGGGAGTTCTGTGTTCATTTGTTTTTTCAGCCTGGCATCCTAAGAAAACAAGGTTTGTGTGATCATGTTGCCTGTCATATGTCTTAACTGTTTGTCCCTTCCTATTAACTTCTGAATCACATCGGACCGGGGACAGAGGGTATTAAGAGAAATTGAGTTTCTCTTCTAGAAATTGAGTTTTTATAAGATTGGTGAGCCTACCTCGGATTGGTAGGACAGACATCCTGGTTCACACCTCTGCTGAGAGAAAGGTCAAGAACAGAGCAAGCACTTCTGCCCGCTCTCAGGCCTGCCCTAGGCAGTCAGCATGCCTGTGCCACCCGGGCGACCAGCACAGCTCACGCTGCTTCTTGTCCTGCTTGCAGGCAGAAGATGGGAAAGGGAGGTGACAGAACTCTATGGAGAACAGGGCCGGGTGGGGGACTGAGCTGGGCAACTACAATGAAGAAACACAACATCCCAACAAGTCTGGCCTCATACATAAGCAAACGTTTTCTTCTGCCAAACTGCTTGTAACTGTAGCACATCACTGGGGACAAATGCCAGTATTTCTCAAGTACTCACTGCAGCCAGTATGTAGTGACACATAAAACAGCAACCGGTTGGAGAATTTATCTATTAGATTTGTTGTGACGACTTCTTCCCTTTAGTTTAAGTGTAACAAGCAACAGAAAAGTCACAGTGAAGTGACTCTGTCTCCTCATGTCGCCACTTTCTAGGCCTGCACAATTAATGCAGGGTTACTGGAAACAAGTAGAAAGCGTGTGATGAAGCAAACACGAGTACTCTGGAAACAAGCCTGCCCTGAAACTGCAAGGCTTGGCTCTCAAGTGATTTTGTGACATTGGTAAAAGGCAGCTCTACACCACAAGTGTGCTCTGCAGGGGTGTTTTCCTGTATCTACTGACCCAACTATTGATTTTTAAGGAAAAGTGAAAGAACAGAAAAAAAAAAAAAAAACACGTCCTTCTTGCTTGTAGCACCACATGATAAATTTCATTTGCCCCATCCTAACTGCTTCTAGTGACAGTGTGTCTGAATTTTTAACAGATGTTTCTAAGTACTCTTGACCACTTCTCTCTCCTGAGGATTTCTGCACTGGGATAGCTCTAGATAGTAATACAAACAAAGCTTGTAAGAGGCTCTTGGGGATAAAACTGTAGACGCTGCATCTAGGATGGGTGTGGGTATGGGTCCAAGCCTTATGAAACTTCGTAAATATTCTCTAAAGACTAGCAAGCTGGACTGACCCTGCCTGCAGATGTTTTTGAGTTTACCAGTCCCACAGCAGAAAGCAAGACAGCATAAAGTCAGCTACAACACTCCTGAAACAGCCTGAGAGCAGGATCTAAACCAAAAGTTATAAAAGCAGAGATATACTGGAGCAGGACAGAATAACGCACAGGATGACGGAGGACAGCGTAACTCTATCTCCATTCAAAGTACCAAAGCTGCTGAGAAGGGGATCCGCCTGGGCCGAGGCAGAATTCCCCAGATGGCAGGTTACCCTTGGGAATGAGAACACTGGACTCACTTGACAGGTGTGAGGGTACTCACGCAGTCAGAACACAAACTGCTTAAAAAAAAAAAAAAATCTCTGCTTTCATTTTGAAAGAAAATGAGTATCTGGTTCTAACTCCAGGCAAGGAGGCAGCGACATCTGCCTGAGTTTGTACATGGCCTGAAACAATCAGCTAAAACGTGCTCATGGCTGCTAGCTTACATTATCAAAATGTAACCATAGCCATTTAATACCAAACCGAAATCCATTAAACCTATTGTCAGTATTTCACAGCAGCTGAAACTGTTTTTTTAAAAGGTCAGTCTACTAGCTGGAGAGTGAAAACAAGAGAGGCGGCTGTGCCAGCCCTTAGGATGTGGCTGCATCCTGCAGTCTGGTTTTGCATTCCCTTAAATGTCGGGCAAGAAGC
>NW_008585833.1:0-10805 GCF_000691845.1 Merops nubicus | reverse complement strand
CCTCATGTCCATCTATGCTCCACCTCACTCCCTTCTTTATGTCCCGTGTGGTGGATGAGTGCATGGACTTGTTCCTCCTCTGTTGGTCTGGGACTTTGGGTCTCTGGTGTGTGATGTGGGAGTGGTGGGAGGAATTTGGCTGCTGGTCTGCCTGTTCATGGTGGTATCATTCTGTATGGGGCAAGTGGTCAGTAGAAGACCAATTTTAATATTCCACAGAATCTTTTAGGTTGGAAAAGACCTTTAAGATCACGAAGTTCAACTGTTAACCCAGCACGGCCAGGTCCTCACTAACCCATGTCACTCAGCACCACATCTCCATGGCTTGGAAACCCCTCCAGGGATGGGGACTCCACCACTGCCCTGGGCAGCCTAGGACAGCCCTTGACAATCCTTTAGGCAAAGAATTTGTTCCTCAGCTCCAACCTCAGCCTCCCCTGGGGCAACTTGAGGCCATTTCCTCTTGTCCTATCGCTTGTTCCTTGGCAGAAGAGTCCGACCCTCACCTGGTTCTAACCTCCTGTCAGGGAGCTGTGGAGAGCCAGAAGGTCTCACCCGGGCCTCCTTTGATCCAGGCTCAGCACCCCCAGGTCCCTCAGTTGCTCCTCATTAGACTTGTCCTCTGAAGTGTCTTGGCTACAAGATATAAGTTAACCTATGCAATATAGTTTTAAGGTAGATATTTTCTACAAACTTGTTATTCTTATCAAGAAATATTTTTATAAATAGCATGCAGATTATTGTTCAGAAAGGAGTTTTATGATCAGGTTAGAAAGAGAGTTAAGATTTTGATTTTTAAAAAATCTGCTTAATTTCTGATCTACTTATTAAAAAGCCTATCCTAAGAAAATCTAGCTGTAACAGGAAAAGGATACAAAGATATCTAGAAACAGAACTCCGAAACTCCCAATGAGCCATGGAAGATGGTGTAAGAAGTAGAGGGCCCGGAAGGATTTGGTAGCTGGCATCTTTAGAACCAGGCTCAGCCCATAGGTACAGTTTCCCATCATGGCTAATGCAAACAGTAGGTATGAGGTGCCTTCTGTTGATCTTCTCTGGAACTAAATACAAAGGAGAAATTTTCACAAATACAGAGAAATGTTAAAAAATCTATCGCAGTAGCCAGTTGTATATAATTTTGTCATTTTGTGCTATAATATAACCAAAGACTTTTAGTCATTTTTGTCCATCTCTTCCTGGAGTCTGAACCATCAAAGCTTAGTAGTTTCAGCACTGAAAACTACAGAAATTGTTACAGCTCTTAGAAGCAGCTCCAGCTAATGTAATTTTTTCCTAAATGCAAAGCAGTTCTGCTTCCAAAATGATATTTAGTTCTTAGGATATCTGTTGCTACGTTTATTTTTGAAAATACTATGGTATTCCAGTCCTGAAGGAAAAGGTAGAGGGAGAATATGAATGGGTTTGGAAATGAACTAGCTGCTTCCATAAGCAATCATAAATGTTTGTATGTAAAACTTTCTGGTCTTCTGGCTTTTTTTGGTTTTTTTTTTTTTTTTTTTACATACTGATAGTGAAAAGGCTGGGGAGAAAAAAGTCAGTAATGGCATCTTTGTGAAAAGGGACTAGAAGTCCAAATTAATTTTAACTTTGGATCCCATGGTTGGTTACTTAAGGCAGAATATTTTGGAGAAGGAGAGAAATCGTTTGCTCACAACAACAACCACACAAAGCCTGTTTCTACTCATAGCTGATAAATCCAACTGTAAATACTTCATTGTTTCCTCTCCCCCTGCCAATCAGTCTTCTCCATCAATCAATGACCACTGTTTTCCTAAAATTTTTCACATCCTCCTCTGCATGAGGAAAAAAAAAACAACCCACAATTTTTTTCTTTACCATTTTAGAGAGTTGTAAAAGCAAAGCAGGATTTCGAGTTCAAGAGGGCTCACTGTTAACAGGGAATCCAACATCTAAAGCAACAGGGTATTTTGTAAAATACACAAGTGTACTGAGCCAAAAACCTACTTACATTTTTGTACAGCTGAGGAAATCTACTTCCCAAGTAGAACACACAGGATACATAGCCACAAATGAAGCCTGACATTTCAATCATATCAAGAGAGTTCTGAAAAAGAAAAGTACAAGTATTTTGGCAGGAATGTTTTCAGGCATTTCAGAGGATTAAGCTGAGAGTCCACTGGCTGGTTTTCTGGACAGAACTCCTTTCAAAGCAGTTCAGTGCTGCTCTTCAAATGACCAAAGAGGGCTAGAAAGGGTTTAATCTTCATCTCACAACAATGCACACTGCTGCGTCATAGCCACGACCAAGATCAAAACTAGTGCCAGGCTTTGGATACGGCACTAATATCAATCCAGTCCTCCTGCTAAAAAAGCCTGAGCACAATAATTCAAACCAAAACTAAGAACTGTAGCTAGGGCCATGAAAAAAAAAAAAAGAATCATCCTGTCTGGAGAAAGCCAAATACTCATTTTTCACAGTTTAACAGTTTTTCTCACCCTAGCTGTGTTTTGAAAATAAGCTGCTTCCCTGCTGGGCAATGTTGCTGGATTACAATTATTTGACTGGCATTAGTTTGAAGGCCATCAAATGGCTGGAAGAGCCTGTGAACGTTCCTGCTCAAATGACAGCAGCAGCAGGTACAATTGTAATTTTCCACTTTTATTGATTTCACTTGTGACCGTGCAGTCTCTACATGGATGTCTACAGCATTTCACACACGCAGAAATCCAACACATCCACAGGTTATTTCACAGAGAGGCACATCCTAATGACCCAGGGGACAGAATAAGCCCTAAACACAGGAAGCTGCTAAAAGAAGCAATTTTATAACTTCTTTATTTGGGGATGTATGGTCCATAGTTAAAACAGCCACATAGTGCCACATTTATGGTCTCTAAATCATTGTTATAAAAGTCACCCAATTTTTTTTTAAAGCTCAGAGTACACAATCTTTTCAAGATGCTTTTGGGTGGGATTCTTTTGGACTGCAATCAGGTAAGAACTTACATTACTTCTTTCCATCACTGTACTCTGTTCTGGGTTTCTTAGTAACAGCTGACAGAGTAAAATAACACACAGTGCTACATACACCGTGATCCAGGTTATGCAGAAACTCTTCAGGCTTTTGCTGCCTAGAATGACACACAAACAAATTAGCTGAAAAATAACATCTGCTGGTGATTTGAGGTTACTTTCTGTTGGCAATATAAATATGTAAATGTAATGGTACAATTTCATGTATCTTTTTCTTGGCAGCCACTTCTTTCTCCTGGGCTCTGTGCCCACCCCTGCTCACTATCATGGTTGTGCTGTGTCTTTCTGCAACAGCTGAGGGCAGCAGTGCAGGAACACGAGGGGAACTCCTCACCGCCTAGAGAAGATTTTTGTACTCGGCTTATCTCTTATATTAACTCCTAATTGTTTACCATTAAATAGGAGGTGATAGAAAACTGCTAAGTAGAATAGAATATAATGGTTTCTTGATTAAAAATTGCAAAAGCGAGGATATTTCAGATTTAAAGAAGGTATCTATAAGATAAAGATGAATTCTAAGCACTGTGCCTGTCTCTGGTTAGCTAGACATCAAGCCTTACTGAGACTCACAAATTCAAAGACACAGGCTCCACCTAGCAAGCGTCCTATGAGACAACTTAAAGGCAGACAATCCTACAGAACCCTGCAGCTATGCTGTCTTCTGCATCTGTAAGATGCTGGTGAAGTCCTGCAGTCACTGTACCAGTGGAACAAATGTTGCATGGCATCAGTGAGCCCTGTGGTCTAAATAACCTTAGTAGCTCTGTTCCACAAGCTGCACTTAGAGATGCAAACCTGACCAACTTGTGTGTGGTAACTGCTCCAGAGCTGGGTACTGAAAAGGGCTCTTCTGGGGCTTTAATCACAGCACCACTCCTCCCTCCCCAGCTACACAAACCACTGAGCTGAAACAGGCACTGGCAGTTAAAATGTACAAAAGCCTGTGTTTGCTTCCAAGAGTAGGCAGCAGGAAGGAAATCTCTTCAGCGCTGACCTATCTCCAGGTTTATTATCAGTTCCATACTGAATGAATCTGCTTTATGCCTATTCAGTCTGCTGGGCAGGCATCTGGTTTACTTCAGCTTTTTGTTACCTCTTTTGTACCATAGATTTTCTTTTGATAATGGTTTGTTGGGTTTTTTTTTTTTTAGATTGATGAGTTAATGGTTTCGATTTGGTACAATGTGAACGGAGCTTTTCATCTTCCATTTCAGTCAAAACAGTAGCCCACTGGTAGGCTGAACACTACAACTACTGCCAGGATTTTGTGAAGCACAACTCAAGTAATTTCATTCCCCTTAAATATGTTTTTTTAACTATAGGCATTGAAACCGAACACATGAAGATGTCAAGATATTTTATGCTATAAGCAAATAAAGTCCGGTTTCAATCAACATGGGGGAAACTAACTGAACCACACAAAAAATAATACTTGCTTTCAACTTAGACATGTATTTAGCTAGCTGTAAGTAGACAGTAAAACCATGGAGTGAGGTAAAATGCGGAACCAGATTCCACAAAATAACTGCATATTTTATGTCTTTATAAATTGAAAGTACTACGCAGAAAATATTCATAGATATTATGTGGGTAAGGAAAGAGAAAGGCAGAAAGGAAGAGAAGAGCAAGGGTAGGATTTGCACAAGAGCCTGAGAAAACTGGCAGCAAGAGGTCTAACAACTTAAACAGAATTTGTGCACTATAATTTATGAACCCTCTGAAAAACCTATCTTTTAAATGCTGTAGAAAATATCAAAGTAAAGTGTGCTACATTACAGGGAACATTTTAATTGCTGAAAAACCTTACATTTTGTCATCTTCTGATTCTTGAGTTTATAGTAGACAAACTGTGAAATCATAATTATATCCATGTTAACATAAAAAATGGCAGTGGCAATCTGAAAGAGAAGATACATTTGGTTGTTCAGTATAGAAATAGTTCAAAATACCTTAACTGCATGGAAATTTTGCTTCATAATCATAATGTGAATGACAAATACCAAAGCACTGCCAAAAAAAAAAAAAAATGTTTCCACTGCAAAACAAGTTAGACCACTGCAGATGAATGCAGTGTGACCTTATGCAACAGGGACTTGCTTAAGCCTGCTCCATCTAGTTTCCCAGCACTTTGGAAGCTATTAATCTTACTCATTGTCTCTTGTAAGACAAACCAAACATTCTCTCTTCCCCTTTTCATCACGGGGAGATGGAATGGTGAGCGTCATACATTAAGTCATAAAAGAGAAGACATCTCTGCCCACCCTTGGGTCCCTCTTGAGCATGTGAAAACTTCTTGCAGGCAGATGACACAGACCCTTTTCTTTATCAATTAAAAGTCAAAAATAAAAATCAGAGATAAGAAAGTTTCAGACAATTAATGCATTGCTGAAAATGCCTGTTCCTTTCAGAGAAACCCTCGCTTTCATTAAATTTTTCAATAAATTGAAAAAGTAGGCACATTGGCAGATTACCTGAATCGGCAGTTGATTGGTTAAATAGCAGCCGATGAAATTTGTGAGATCTCCAGCTATCCAACACAGCAGAAATCCCAAAGACAGCGCTTGATCCACTCTTCCGCTCTGGCAGGCCACGTAAATTTGACTGGCACAAATTTCAGAAGTAATTGTAAAATCGTGTAAGCATAAAACGTTTCATAAGCTCAGAAGTGCATTTCTCAAAATCTGAATAAAGAAAGATTAAAACTCTAACCACAAGAGGCCTATCACAGCAACACTCCACTTACCTTTTGAAGAACTCCTCTTCAGTATCACTATAGCTCCCCAGGATTTACTCTAGCATAACAGAAGGCTCAAATCACAACCTCATTACCACTTTCATGTGCTCCTTTTGTGTGGCCTGCACTGAAATACCATTTTCTGGACACGAGAACTATGCCGTAAGCATTTTATATTTGTCTGCTGTAAATACCAGCTTTTAAAATACTGAAATAAGAAAACCACTGGTATTAAACATAGAAGGGCTAAGAATGAACAAAGCTTCTAAAAGAGTTGACAACTACACTTGTGGCTCCAAATTGGAGAGCTGTTACTCAGATTCACAGCAGGGACTATGAAGCAATCCCAAATGTGACTCCATTTGACTTATCTTGATGAATTCCATGCTCACTAGCATGACAGTTTTAATGTAAAGCCCCCTTTCAACTAACATTTCAACTAATATTTCTGAAGCTCAACAGTTTACTGAGAATGGGTTTATTTTGCTCTATTTCCACAGCCTTTGACTCGTCCAGTAAATTACATCACCCTTATGGGGACAGACTTTGGAGTCAATCCCGTTTTGTTTCAGGCACTGTCACCTGCTGGGAGTATTCCTGCTTCTCCTTTTTCATCTCCTCATATTTGAAGCTTAAACCCAGTGCCAGTGACCAAACAGCAACAGATTTAGCGCTACTGAGGCACTAACTCACATCCCGCCTCTGAGCTGACCTGTTCCCAATCCCAGCTGAATTGGCAGGAGCCAGCACAAAGGTGCTGGTGACACAGTGTGCGGTTTAAAGAAACACTGAGCCAGCCTCTGCTGCAAGGGTGCCTGCGTGTGCACGTGCATTCTCGGGGCGGAGGAGATAAGAGGGGAGAGGTGATTTATTCTCATTTGCTCTAAGTGGCAGAGATTAGTGTCAAGTCAGTACAACGGAACAGTACATCAAGCTAATTTGTCAACCACCAAATATTTTTGCAAACATGAACAACATGCTTTTCTGGGATATTGTATCTGTATTATGCAGATAGACAAACATATCCAAGATAAAATAAAATT
The DNA here is from genome assembly GCF_000691845.1 of Merops nubicus. Taxonomy (NCBI): domain Eukaryota; kingdom Metazoa; phylum Chordata; class Aves; order Coraciiformes; family Meropidae; genus Merops; species Merops nubicus. The sequence continues at coordinate 4,012 of NW_008585833.1, read as the reverse complement.
AAAAAAAAAAAAAAAAGAGGCAGCTTTTGAAAAGGCTTCAGGCAAGATTACTCATGTTTCAATCTGAGGACTGCTTAAGACTTGAAACGTACGGTAGCGCAGCAAACAGAAAACAGACAATGGAGATCAGCCCTGTGACAACGCTCCAGTACTCCCACACGTTCCCGACACATTCTTCCAGGAGATGCCAAATCCATGGTGTTCCATTTATGCACAAACTCCTCTTCTCTACCAGGGAGATATTGAAAGCATGTGCATACAGCCGGGATGCCATCGTTCCGGGACCGAGATTCAATTCCAGAAGTTTATTTCTGCCTCCATTTTTCCCCCATGCAAATCCGCAAATCCGTTTCCCAGTGCTGAATATCCCCTGTGAAAAGGCCTCCGCACCCAGACGGGTGCTGGAGCTCAGTTACTTCCAATCTCATAAATGAACCTGCCAAATTCAAAGAAATAAATACAGCCTGGGTGAATAAGACATTAACCCAACAATGCTTGCTTATACTTATTGCTTACAGAAGTTAGACTTCCAAGAAAGAGAAATATTTTTATGGCCCATTGCATTCATTGGCTCTTGACAAATGTGAAGCCCTCCAGACTGATGCTCACTCGAGCATTTCAGTCTGAGGTTGTGTTTGAGACTGTTGGATACACCGAGGTGCCAGCAATTTGCTACCGGGGCAAGGAAACCAAGCAATTTATTTGCACTTAAGACCGAATCTCTGATTTTTGTGTTCAATCCTATGCCAATAAAGTAAAAAGTACTTTCTTGAATGGTACTAGCCCAGATTCTGAGCACCCTAATAGGAAGAGTTACATTCTTCTATAGTTACTAATGTAAATTATACAGTTATATAGTTACTAATGTAACTATAATGTTGCTTTCTATGCAATTAACTTCAATGTAATTTAACTACAATGTTGCTTTCTATGCCATTAATGTCAGGATAACATTACAAAAAAGAAGTCACATTCCACAGAAGCTCCAAGGCCTACTTCAATCTAACCTGCCCATCAGCCTAACCAGTGATTCAGCGTAGTTTGAGTTATTTAATATTCCAGAGGAAAGACAGAAAGCATAAGAAACTTGCAGGAGGCAGATGTAGGGCACTCCTACTCACAAAATCCCCAGAAGGAAACATAATAGGACAACACGGCTTAAATTTGGAAGCAAGGCAGGGCTGGGTTTGACCTTTAAAAATATTTTCTTGTATCCAGTTATAATAATTCTGGATATTTTTTTGTTCCTGTTTCTGCTGAAATAATCATCCTATCTGAAATTTTAATATTTACTTAAAAGGCTAACCACTATGAAATTGAAGAAAAATTTAACAAAAATGCAGAATTATTCCTCCAAAAGCTAACAAAATTATACAGCATCTCACAGACAACAGGCCTGATGTTCACGGGTGGGAATTTTGATGTTCTTCACTACACACCCACGGGGACAAGGCTTGGAAGGGCTGAAAACAAACCCCGTCTGCAGCCTAACGTGCTGGAGCCATCCTCATTATGCTTGAAACTACTCTCAAATCTTGATAAAGTTTCCCAGAGTTTGTTTTCACAGAGCATCACTCACTGTAAAATTTGGATTTACTCTGCTAGGCATCAAGAAACTTGCTTTTTCTTCTCATGAGACTTCAGGTATATGCGGTGTCAAACGCTGGACCAAGTTCTCTGCAGAATCTGGCTCCCTCTCAAGAGAACTGTCATCACTGGACCTAAACCAATTAAATGATAAATAAACCCCATGCATTCATACACTGAGAATTCACCTTAGCCTATTAGATATATTTAGCGTATTCTGGTGAAGTTATTAGACTTTGGGCCATCTTTGAAAGTAATTTTTTTAAATTCAAAGAAAAAAGTGGTGAGCAATGTTTGAAGCAAGGTTTCCCATGCTGGCAGTCTGCAGCTGGGCAGGGTTTTACTACCCACTGAAAAGGGAGGAACACCAAAGCACACATACTACTTAGGAGGCAGGTTTTAAGCATGAACTTTCAAACATTTGTAACATTTTATTAAGTTTCATCCCAAAACGCCAATTTCAAGATAAGTAAAACACGTCAGATGTAAAGAATAAAAATGGAACTTGGCATTTTAAAACTGTGTCTGAAAAATTAGGTTTAACATGGTATTTACAACTATGTCTGAATATCCTAACTGCAGTTGGCCTCACGGATGCAAAAGCTCTCTTAGAAGCTCCAGGTCCATGTGGCAGCGAGTCCAAACAAGGCTCAATTCAGACTCAACCACCTGATCTGCTGCTATAACCTGCTCCAACCCCTGCAGCTATTACAGAAAACCAAACAGTTTAAAAAGTGGTAGGAATTAGACAGGCCACTTACACTTCCCAGATGACTGAGGACTTGAGCTTTGGCCTTTTGCCAGCCAATACACTTAACACGTTCAAAGCATGTGGATGTTCTTTGGTTGTTATTACTTAACATTTATGCAGCAGAATAACATTTGTGTTGCCAGTTCTTGTGACCGTACTTTTAATCTTAGAATAATTGCTATTTTTCTTAAATCCCCAGGAAAATACTCTGTCCCAGTAGGAGTTTGATCACCAAACCCATGAGTTCCACCAGGATGCCATCAACTAAATGTACTGGCCACAAAACCTGAGCTCCTCCTGCCAGGAGGCAGGGAATGGTGTCATCGTCTGATCTTCAGTTATTTTCATGCCTGGGTGTGTTGTAGTAGGAAACACCCTTCACAGAATAGCCCACATCTTCTGACACTGAAACATTTCATAAGTACACTTCTGGCTCAGAAGAGCACTTGTGTTTGAGCTGGACTAATAGAGATGGTTCCCTCCTCCACTATGCACAGCATTGCACAGAGATTTCCTTTTTTCCTCAAGGTTTAAGAAAGACCTTTTACTTTTATTTTATTGCATTAAATAATTCTCACCTGAAAAGACAAAAAGGAGTATTCAAATTGCCAACAGTAAGAAAATAGTATTAAAAGGTGATTTATGTCCATGTGACAATTGTGCCTGTAACCTCGTATTCTTTCTTAGATTACTGCCCAAATACTAGTTACTACCACTTGGAAAAGTTGTAATAAAGGTATTATTTTCACAGAACAGTTAATTTGGAACCCTGACATCATATCTTTCTGAAAAGGTTTAGTGTTTGTCTAGACAGAAATAAAACTGTTATGGTCTAAGATATTTAGTAATATGGAATCAGTAGCTTGAGACTCCTGTTTGGACACGCTTTTTCTTATTTTAGTACCTTATTGTGGAGTAAAAGTGTGCAAACAGAAACAGTGGTTTAAAAGTGGAACCCACTTTATCAAAAACAGCTTCACAGTGCTTTCCCTGGAACCTGGGAGCCTTGCCACAGATCCTCTGCCTTTCCAGCTGCCGGGAACATCCACGTGCTCTGGCTGCTGCTGCGTCTTCCAGGATGTCAACTAATGAGACGCTGCTAGTGATGGGTAAAGATGTCAGATATGTGTGTTTGGCAGATCTGCAAGTTCTCTAAGTAGCGGTTAATAGCTTGAAATCCAAAAGGATGTTCGCTTGTAGAGTATTCATAATTTAATTACTCTTGGGGGAAAAGGAGAGCTAAACTAAGGAGTAATTCAAGGCTTCTTCAAACACTTCCCCATATTAACGCAGTCACGGTATTTTGTCTCTAGTGATCCTCCAACCACATTTTTACACACTCCCGACCGGGAGCGCTGCCTCTTCAGACCTGCCGATAAAGCACGACCAAGTTTCACACAGAAACCAAGCCCGGTTCTGACAGAGGGCTTCAATTCAGCTTGTAAACCGAACCCAAACCATAAGGAAGCCTCAGGGACAGGCGGCAGGCAACGGAGCCCTGAAGCACGATGCCCTGGGAGAAGGGGGCTCCGGGCGCCCCAGAGGCCCATCCCCCCGCGCCCCGGCCCTCAACGACGGAGCGGGAAGGGGCGCGGTGCTAGTGACGGGATCCGGATGAAAAGGGCGCCGAGGGCGGGCCCAGATGACCGCGGCGCCTCTGCCTGGGGGCGAGGG
>NW_008585832.1:11608-16385 GCF_000691845.1 Merops nubicus | reverse complement strand
CTCCCTGCACCCGCCCCTCAGCCGATGGCATTATTATCAATTCTCCTCCTCAGAGCCCCCCATCACAGCAAGCCGCTGTACAATCGCTGGGCTAAGAGCTCAGCATAGCCCTTCTGTCCCGTGAGTTAATGGCTCTGAGCTCTTCAATGTGCCAGCTGGTGACTGATTAAAGTCATTTCTCTGAAAACTCTTTTTATCTGCAAATACAGGATGTGTCTGCATCACACCTTTCACCCAGTTACTGTGAAAGTACAAAAGCACATCAATTCTCTTGGAAAAATGGGGCTGCAAACCTGTATTAAAGTCACACGTGGTAACTGAATAAGCTGCAACACTTAACACATTGTATGCAACTGCAAATGCTCTCCCTTCAGAGATCTGAAGCTCTGCATTTAGCAAAACCACGAAATCCCTGCAACAGAAGAGCTCTTCCATTGGTGCCTGTCAAATTCTAAAAGCATTTGGCCATGAAGGACTTAAGCAATGCACAATCTCCATATGAGCTTCAGAATTACATTTCTGTGACACAATAAAAGCAAGAGGGATGCAGAAATCCCTCTGCAGACCAAGCCTGGGAATACAGTACCAGCTCTGCTCCACTCCACATGCCTGCCTTGCCTTCCTCCTCTCCCTCACTCCTCCAGCTTCCCCTCCTTGTGCCCTCTCTGCCCTGCCTGACTCCTGCCCCTCCCACAGCAGCCTTTACTTTCTCTGTCATTCTGCTTTGCCTGCTGTCATTCTGCTGCTCTGCCTTGCCAGCTGCTGTACCTGTATCCCCAAGATTTACCTGCCCCGTCCCCTCTCACTGTCCAGTTGATGGGCACTACTTATTCTTTGCTCCATAATGCCTTGAAAGACAAGGTGGTTTACATGGAGCAGAGAGGACACTACACAAAAATAGACTGTGTTGCATGAAGTAACCAATTACAGTGAGTCACTGCTTATTACAAGAAACTACAGACTATATAAAACACTGGCTTTGGCTAGAACAAAAAAAACGATGCTCCAAGAAGAATGAATCACTAACTGTTGATATTTAGAACAGATCTCAGTGAGTTCCTGCCAGATATCACCCAGTTCCTTATGATAAATACAGCAAGAAATCAACAAATGCCTCTGAGGTCAGACAGGTGGAAGACACAAAGAATAACTCTCTTCCACCAGCAGCCCTCACACCAAGCATAATAAAAGCACCCTTAGCTGAGCAGCCAGGACAGCCAGCTACCTGAGCTGTGTAATTGCCCAAAGGTCAGAGAGGTTGCTTATTTCAAGGTCAGTTGAAACTACGTCATCAGCTCAAGTTTGTGTTTTGGCAAGGACTAAAAATCAGTGCTAACTGCCAGCAGTGTCTGGAGAAGCATTCCTGGTCCTAATGGTCAGGTGCTGTTATTACCTGCTCACCCTCAACACTAAACAAAACCAAACCCAGCTTTTCAGATGGTACCTACTCTGGAAACAGTTTCCTTCTAGTGCTGGAGGTGGGGATGTCCAACTTGAGAAAAAGGGGTGCTGTTGATGTACACTCCTCCATCACTCTCACACGTGCAGGATACAGAACGTGGGCACAGTGCTTTTGGAAAGCCATCATAATGAGCACCACTTCCTAATAAAAACAGAAAAAGAGTACTGGTTATCACTGCTACTGGAGAGAGAAGCTTGCTGTTTGTACAACTATCCAGTAACAACAATTGATTTCTTATAAGGAGTCATGCTGATCATATCAAAGAGAACACTATCCAGAGGAGCACTATGCACATATGTTCCTTGAAGACACACATGTATATCCCTCTGTGTAAAAGTGGCTGTGTTGGAAGCCAGGGTCACAAAAGCCCAGTAAGAACGAGGTGAAAGGCTACTTATGTGACCCACTAAGCAGTGGCACGATCATTTCCATTCCAATGGCACTACACATGGCTACCAGCCCCTAACAGTACAGGCATTAGTAAATTCTGATCATTCATGTACTCAGGCTGCTCTCCAGCACCCAGTTAATACTTCTGTCATGCAATGTAAACAATCCTGGATTAAAAACGTTTTTAGAAGTACAGTTTTAATTCAAAAGCCCCAAGACATTTTGTATTAACAAGATTGTCTATAGGCTTTTCTGTACAGGATCAGTGGAATGATAGCTGGGAGGCTGAGGGAAGCAGAGATCACTCTGAACCCTCAAGCATGATGAGCAAACGATGATAGGGTGTCCACTTTTTGTCAAAAGTGTCTTTGAACATTTTTTTTTGTCAAAAAGTGTCTTTGGGGCAGAGACAAAATTAAATTTTATTTTTTATGTAAAATACTTAAGCTTTATGTCAGAAATTTCATTTCAGCCAAACTGTGCACTATAGAACAGAGGTCTGACAGATATTCTCAGCCAGCTGCACTCAAACACACTCCATTTGCCTGGCAAGGATTATGCTCCTATCTCCTGCACATAACTGTTCTCCATGCTCCTGGGCAGCCAGGAAGGTGCTCTGTGGGGTTTGGATTGCTCACCACAGAGGGCAACTCCCCACGCTTTGACATTAGTCTTTCCTCCTCCTCCACCTAGCCTGATGTAAACCATACAAGGAATGCCATTTCCTAACAAAGGAACTGTTTGTTCTATAAATAGCCTTTTTCTCACATACTGCAGACATTACCACCCTTTCCCAGCATCTAAGAGGAAATACACACAGCTAACTCTCCACACTGGTTGTCTCTCTGAGAAACAAAGAAATGAAGCACATCAGTGTGATGTACTGAAGGCACAAGCATGAAGCTCTTTGAAAGGCAGAAATAAAACTTCACACATCCTCAACAAAAGCTGGAAGCTTATTTCAATTTACAAAGAGATGTGCTCTCCCTAAAACGCCACAGTGCTCCTGAACCAGAACAGAGTATTACAGATGATTTTCTTCTCCCAGCTACCGTGGGGTCCATCAGTGTAGATTTTGAGGGATGATGCAGACAGGCAGTGTCCATTCTGCACCTGCTTCTCATTTCGGTGGGTACTGCAGAGTTCCATTAACCAACAGAGCCTTTTAACATCTGAACACGTGAGGTACCAAATCCTCCCATAAGGAAGAGAGGAAACAGGGGTAGATTAAGGTGAAGTGATTTGCTCAAGGCCACAGATTAAATCTGGGGTTGAGGTGAGGGCCCTTAGCTTCCTGTTTCCTGCTTTAATGACCATGTTATCGAGCCTCCGCCCCATTGCTGACCCCCATACCTTCATTGCTGTCCCATGATCCCACATGGGCTTGTTTAGCAGTATTGGTCTTTCTCCTTCCCCTGTGCATCCTGCTCAGCAAAGCCTTCTCACCTCATTTCCCTTTTCAGGCAAAGCTTTACAGCCCCTTCTCTTCGGAAAACACCCCAACAGGAAGCACTTGAGTACTTCAAAGTACTGCAAGTCTTTTCCTTAGCTTTTTTAACTTCAGACAGCCCTTAACTGACCAAAATCCAGTAGAAAAAAAAAAAAAATCACCTTTCATCTTGCTGATCACTGACCAAAATCCAGTAGAAAAAAAAATCACCTTTCATCTTGGTGATATCTCAGAATGAAGTATTTAATTTTTTTTAACTTGTCTTCCCATACTTTTTTTTCTTAGATCATTAAGTCATTTGCATGTAATGATCTATAAATTATTAAATATGCAAACAGCTACAGTTCTCTAGAAACTGACTTCGCATTCTGCTTATATATTGTTTTCCAGTGAAAACACTCATCAGCCAGCATGATAAACATTCCACAGCTCACACTCCAAACGAGCATGAAACGGAGCAACACTGAAGGCAAGGCTGGGAATCCATGGCATGATTCCAAATGCAGGCTTAGATGGGGAAGGGAGATCTAATGCAGTCAGGAACATTTCCAGCAGTGTGGAGATTTTCCTGGGTGCTATTTTAGACTCAAAGCCAAAATACTGGCTTGGAAGGTTCACGTTTTCTGATTACATTTGGAAAATGCAGCACAGACAAACACCCTGCTACCTCCTTGACTCCTTCCTGCTTGGGTATCAGCACTGGCACTGTCACCAATGGGATCTACTCACACTAACAGTGGCAGCATCTCCTACTCACATGGAAAGGCTATTACAGAGACTAGAAGAGCTCACAGCTTGCTTTGAAGAGCCACACCAACAGCTCTGAGACCTTCTCTGCCTTCTCTGGCCCCATCTGCTTCAGCAGAACTCGGCCTTGGCAATGGGAAGCACTACCTGGCACTCACAGGAGCAGCAGAGAGGCTCTGCAGCTGCATGGCAGGACTGTACCTTGGGAAAGGAGCTGTTTTGCTGCATGTGTCCTGCTCTAATGAGGCCGACCCAGTCTCGGTTTCGACTGGAATTTCCTACTGCAGCCAGCACACAGCTTCCCAGCCCTCGCCTCCAGCAGTCGGGAGTGAGGTTCACAGGAGACAGAGGTTCTTGTTTTTTGGGGCAGATCTCGGAAGTGGGAAGGAAGCAGCATTCCCACAGTCCTTACTGCCATCACCAGCTGGCTGTGTTTTATCACACACCCATCTCACATGGCTTAGAATACTTTCCATACGGAGGCCAGCAAGTACAAACTAGCAAACAACACTAGAAGAGAGCCTTAGGGTTAGGGCCCTGATGAGCATTAAGATAGAGATGGCAGAAAAATCACTGTCAGTCAGGACTTCAGATATATAAACTATGTATGCTCTGGTTCAGTGTAAACCTTTAAACATTTTCATACCTTCAGTTCTGCAAGGAAACGAATAATCTGCTTTTGCTTCCAGCAGATTCTCAGGAGGTAGCCTGATATCCCCCAAACTCCA
>NW_008585832.1:0-11577 GCF_000691845.1 Merops nubicus | reverse complement strand
CCCCTCCAAAGTTTTTCCAAGCCACTTTTACCAACCCCATTTCACCACTGGGTTTTCCCATTCCCCAAAGCAGTGTGCTGGTTTGGCTCACAGGCAGGTTTTGTCAGTGTCCTGACCTTGCAACTAACCTCTCCACCCCAGGGTGCATAACCTGCCTAAACCACCGTTTTGTTCAGATCTGGGCTTGCTGTTCACAATCAGTAGCAGACAAATTAGCTGTACTGGAACTATATATGTAGGTATGACAAGATTAATTGCACTTAGACAGTGACCACAGCACATACCCACAGAATCACTGGAGATTTCTGCAGGGCAGCAGAGTATTTACACAGAAGCAAACGCCTCAGAAGTGGGATGAGTCTCCAGGAGTGAGGGTGGCAAGACACCAAGGAGCACATATCAAAGAATCAGGCAGGGAGTTTGAAAATTATGAGGTAGCCTGATGGTTTGGGACATGCTCCAAGGCAGTGTCCTGACATGCCCTGTGTTACAGAATTATCTACTGGAATCAATGCCCAAATCTCATCTTCTCTCCCTCCTCTGGTGATTATCTCAGAAAAAAAATATACAGTGCACTTTTAGAGAGAGAATCAGCAATAAAAGTACTGAATAAAGACCGTTTGCTGCCACGGCCCTGAGCACAGTCTGAACCTCTCTGTTCAGGTGCTTGGAGTCCTGACAAGCCTTAGGGAGGGAATTATGGCATTTAGTCTTCCCAGACATGCACAGACTAGGAGGCCAAATTTTGTTTATCAGTTTACAATGCAAGAACAGAAAGTAGGTCAACAAGTATCCCAAAACCAAAAAACAAACCCCAAGCTATCTTCCAGTTCCTTTTTCTGGGTTGGTTTTGATCAGTGTACATAGACATGAGCAGAGATGATTTTCAGAATAAAAACCAGAGGCACTGCTCAAGCCCAGGGCTGTAGTGGACTCCCCCAGACTAAGTCAAGCAGCAGAGAGGGTAATTCGGTGCCTGGGAAAGAGGAGAAAGATGCTCATGTCTAAGCTCCTGGGGGCCCCAGGCAGAGGCATATCAGCAGCTCTGGGTGCTGTAACTGCATCAAAAATCAACCCAATGTACAGCAAAGCAGTGATTATAACAACACGCTGAGCACGGGTGCACACAGCTTTAAGCTATTCTTCCTGAGTGTCCTACATAACAAACCCAAACAAATTAAGGAATGAGTAATGAGAAGGTAGGAGGTGGCAAGGCTTGTTTTGGTTTAGGAAAGGATTCCCATCCCTTGCTTGGAATCTAAATTAGATTCAATTTAGATTAGTGAGGCAAGGCCAAATTCCCTTGATGAATGAACTGCTGCAGCAGACCACTTGTATTTTGCAGCCATTCTTTAACAAATACATTTTTCATCTCCTGCTTCTACTTTTGTTTCTGATCTTGTCAGCTTCATGCTGTGCCCTCCTCCGTTCCTCTGGGTTAGGATACCCCTTATTATCTGACTCTGTAAGGAAGGAAGCAATTTGTTGCCTTACAGAGAGAGAACGTGTTCTGGGGCTGATAAATGGATCACCACCACAAAGGTGCTTTCTGACACGACGACACCCCACATTCTCACAGACCCAAAGGAATTAATCACAACCAGTGATGTGACGTTCAGAAAGGAAGGCTCCCTCTCCTGCCCAACATGCTGGTATTACAGGCAGGTTTTCTGATAAAGGAATAATCCAGGAAAGAGGGATTTCATGCTTACCATGCCTGCAAACAGATCTCTATCTACCTAACAGACTTTGTACGGTCGCAGCACTCCCGTGTCCCAGGCAGGCACAATTGTGAGTGACACTTCATACACAGGCAGTGCTGCCATGATTTTGACAATTAAATCACACAATGGCTAGTTCCAAAGTCTCAGAACCTACTTTCAGATCATGAATATCTACTGCTAGACTGGTATATATTGCATTGCGTGAACAGAGCATCGTACAAAGCAAACCCTCCAGCTAAAGAGTGTTTAATAGGCTAGAAATTTAAAAAGAGGAATGATGCCAGGAGTGCAGCAGAGGGAACAGAGGGATGGGAACAGCAGCAGCCGCAGGGGAATCCCAGTCTATCCACCCCCAGCCACTGGGCAGTGTGCAGCCACTGTCTGCTTGGCTTGCTGCAGTCCAGGCTCGTGATCTGTACTCTCCTGATCCTCCCCATCCCCCAGGTTATAGTCTGAGTTATCAGTGGTAACAGCTAAGATGTGCAGTCCCTGCTATCTCCCCCCCAGGAGAAATCAAGAATGTACAGCAACTGAAAAGAGATGCTCAGATCCTCAGTGGACCGAAACTCTCTGTGCTCTGAGTCACCTCTGTGAGGAAGACAAGCATATGTAAATCATACCTTGCTCCAGAACAGTGTACCTGGCAGAGCTTTATGTGCCACCTGCTTCAACAGAAGATGGATTAATTCACTTCACACCTCTCAAGGACTGATTCATGACTTGTCCTCCCTGGGTAGCAGGGTTTGTGTAAATCAAAAGGCCACCACTGACACGCCCTGCAGGAGGCTGAAGCCCTGAAAAGCATCTGCATGACTTAAAGGCACTGCCTACAGCATAGCTAATGGGAATTGGTTAATTCACCTAGAGACTCTGGGCACACTCCTGGATTTCCTCTCTCATGCACTGAACATTTTAGGAATGCCACTCCAACATATGCCAAATGGGGAAGTGGCCTTCAGAATTTTTAGCTGGCAAACACTATGTCCAAATACTGGGTAGGACATTATTCCCAGGTGACAAACTAGATGTTATACTAGATTAAAGCCTTTTTGCAAGGGGCACAATCATACAGCAAATTATCACAAAAGCATGGGAGGCAGCTGATAACAAAGAGGGATGTGCTTGAAAGCAGACAGCATTTTTGTCAGAAGAAATGGGAAATGGGTACTGACCAGTAGCATCTTCAAGCCACCCTGAGAGATAAACTCAACCTGCTGCTCTACTAGGTTTCACAGAGCCCATGGAAAAAGACAAAACCCTACAGAGCAATTCAGAGCAGGAGACTGAATCCTGTAGGTCAAATCTCTGCAGAGAGGGAAAACCTGCAGTGGCTAGGCTCCTAATTTTAATTCCACAGTCAAGTGACTAAGGTAGCCAAGATGATTTTGGGGGAGAGGGCAAAAGTATGGAACTCCTCTGGGGATAACATTTCTTTCAGATGTGCTGCCAGTTTCCTCTGATGTATCAAAATTAAACTGCTTTATTTCATTGGTCCAAATTCCTCCACAAGTATTCTAATTTTTGCCTCTTCCTTAGAGAACCCAATTTCATAATGGGCACTTGCAAAAATACCAAGCTTTCATTTTTAGTGCTTACATTCTGCTTACACACACTACCTTTGGCAAAATCAGTCCATTAATCATCCTGGTGAGAAGAAAAACACAGAATTACCTTTCAGAGTCCAAGACAATTCCCACAGGATTGGTAATTTATTAAGACTGATTTTCTTTATGATGCTATTTTCCCTTTCTGAACTTTGGTGGCCTTTGCAAAGCTGTTTCACTACTGTATTTTGGTCTTTGTTTCCTACTAGCATAGCATATAGTTCTTCCTTTCCAATGTTTGGTTTCACATGCATTCACTTTATGATAAAATGACTCTCATTTTGTAGTACCACTTCAGCAGCTGAATATTAGACTTTATGATGATACCACAAGACAGTAATATTTGAATGCATTGCTAATTTAGTGCAATAACCCAATAAAAATAGACATTGTTCCAAGGAGCTGCTCTCCTGAATGGATGCTCAGAAATGTCTGAAATTATTAATCTTAAAATACATTATGCTAAAGAATAATCTATTTCCAAATGATGCAGTAACCTAAACCCCTACATGCTATGAATACAAAGCTTCATTTTGCCAAGCAGTGTAAATTTAGAGGGCTCTGAAATAGCTAAAAAAAAAAGTATTATTATGTGTATGTGAAATACCAAAGTATCCAACTTCATTTCCAAGGAAGAAAACACTAACTCATGCATTTTCATTTGCTATGATTACAGATTCCATAGCAGAGAGGAATAATACATTTTGGAACTCTTCTGGTCATCCCAAATGCACTGTCTGTGTATACTGTGCTGCCTGCCCAAACTGTGCTACAAATTAAACCATGAGGTGGGAAGACAAAGATGGAGTTTCCTATTGCTGAAAAGCACATGGCTAGTGCCCAGCCAAATCCCAAGCCAGTAATGGAGCTATGCACAATCCCAAATTTAGATTGACATCGACGCCAAGAAGGATGAAAGCTTCTCAAATAAAGTTAGTGTTATGGCATGAAGCACTGCCCATCTCACCACACCACAGCTCACATTAAATAAACCCAGGCATGGCTGTTCCTGTGGCTTTTAGGGCACCTTGTGGAAACAAGATCCCAAAATGCTGCACGCTCCTCTGCTCACAGTTCTCTGAGCTCCAGTGGTTTCACAGCCCATCCACAGACTGGAAGAGGAATAAGCCTGTCTACTCAGGAGTGAGCTGTGAAGAAGTATTCAATTCAATCCTTTATTTTATGCTCATATCAAACGTCTAACAGCCTAATTAGCTGCAAGGGCAGGCTATACAGCCAGGCTGGAAGCCAACCTATTTATCATCTGCATTTAAGCAACGCTTTCATATTTGCCAATTGCTATGCAAATACCAATTACTGCCATGATGCAGCAGAGCTCATTAACACAGGCACAGTGCTGCTGTGATTATGCTGCTTCCAGCTCTGGAGCTGGCTCGTTTGCCAGCAGTCCAGCAGTCTCTGTCCTGCCTGGCTCCTGTTGCAGGGTGCAGTTATGGCACGACACCCCCACCTCCCTCACACAGCCCTGAAAGCACCCAGAGTGAAAATACCACAATACATGAGAACTGACCTCCAAAGAGTGAAGCTCAGGCTCAACACTTCACACGCCCCTGATACTTGTGCTGCAAGGACAGCTCTGCAGGCAGGCCACACAGCAGCAAGGAAGAAATGCAGCTCGTGTGATGGGATGTCCCACATCCCCTGCTTTGTCCATCTCCTCATTGGGTTATCAAGAGCAGGAGCATATGCTGCACTCCACAGTCTTTTGCCTTAATAAGTTCAGAGCATCTCCTATCACTCTGTTCACTTTTGATTCCTCTCTTCCACTTCCAGAGAAAGACTTGGAGCACATGGCATTTATCCCAGGAGAGGAACCATCTCCTGTGTCCCTGGAGCCCCTTGGGTCAGATTCACTACCAAATAGACTCAGTTTGTTTTCTCTCTTGTCAAAAGCACAGTTGATTGCCTGGCTATTCCAGCTCATTTGCTGGCTTACACTAACATTGTTCTTACCTGCACATCACTCACGATAGACCTCTGCCACCACCCACTCATCACCAGACCTGGCACACCTAACATGGACTTGGTGCCACAGGCAGCTTTTCATTCACAGATAGATTTTTTTACACATTCTCTCACCGCAGATGCATTCAAAATAATTGACTCAAAGCAAAACCACCTGGTGGGACTTGCAAGATCCTCTTTTGGTAAAAATCAGCATTAACAGCAAATATTCCTCCATGGCAAATCAGTGTGCCTAACTGAAGCTCAAGCACTAGCAAAATGTGTCCAAAGGCAGCCCAAGGACTATGCATGCTCACATCTGGGACTAGTTCAGACGTGTCTGTACACAGTGGCCAAATCCAAACAGGGCAAGCTTGGGAAATGCTTCTTTTAATATTTAAACCGTGTCACCTGCACTCATCTATCTGCATTTGTTCCTAAGGACAGGATTCACATCCCCTAAAAGCTAGGTTTTTCATCTGAAGTACTCTTCCAGGCTGCTCCTTTATTCAGGCATGCCTCCACAGGGTAATTACCATCTCCTGCACGCCTGACACCAAAGTGATGAATTGCTGTCCCAAGGTGCTCCTTTCTTCCTTTTGGCATCAAGAAAACCCAGTGACTAGTGTAGCCCCAGAGCTGCATCCCATCCTAGGCAATCTTGTACTAGGAGATCTTAGCGTGTTTGCAGCTATCAAGCAAATTGTATGGGGAAGGGACACACAAATCAAGCCAGCAGAAAGCTCTGGTCTCATGCTTTCACTGGTAGCTCACTGCTGCTATTTATCTTGCTATGGAAGCACTCAGACTGTGGGCACTGCCAGCCATAAAAGCCCTGATGCCCCCAGCCAACAGCTGCCCTCTCTGCTGCACTTGACACAGTAATGCTGTGAGTCCACCCTGGTCCATCAGGGCTTGAGGTGGCTGTCAGAAAACAGTCAGAAAACTTGGCAGGGGGCTGTGACACTGAACCAAGCTGACATGATTCTCAGCTAGGACCCCAGACATCCTGGTTGATCTTGCACAAGTCACTGCCTCTCCATGACTCAGTTTCTCCATCTGTACAGTGGAGATGATGCTTCCGACCTCCCTTGCCAATTATTATTAGATCTACTGATGAAAAAAACCCCCAATGCTAACACAGAGGTGTTACTACTCACTAACCAGGGGCATCTTACCAATGTCTTTACCTACAGCAGTAAAAAGGCCCAGTCCTGTGGCCTTCCTCAGGCTGAGCACAGTAAGACCAGACACCACAGACTTATAAAAGCAGAAGAGACACAGCAAAAAATATAAACTCAGCTAACATTTTCTATTGAAGATAATATTTCAGAACTGTTAAATACAAAATATTCACTAATGACTACAAAACACTAAAGAACTTGCTTCCGACAAAACTTTGCATTCCCTGTGGACAGAATATCTTCTCAAAACATTAACCATGCTATGCTGAGCCACTTCTAAAGTCAAGCACACTGTGAAAACTAGTGACTTCATTGCTAGCCAAGTCCCAGGCCTATATCTTTCTGTATTTCTGACTTAGCTGTCTTTATTCCAATCTGCATCGAACGAGTGGTTGGACTGGTTCTCAGCAGCAGCCAAACCATATTCAGTGCAAATCGAAGTGAAGGGCATTTTCCCAAGAGGAAAGTGGGTGAAAGGTAAGGCTGGATTTCCCTACAGCATTAACTGCCCCAAGACTGAAAGCTCAAGGTGAAACTCTGCCCACATACAGGGACACACTCTGCGTTGGTGTAGGGGGAGGCGCGGCAGCGGCACAGCTCCTCACTGACACCGGCCCCGTGGGAGGCTCTGAAGAGAGCCCCAAAGGCTCCTTCCTTTGTAGCCATTGCCTCCTCCCAAGGCCACCACTCCACGCTGACGGACCTACAGCACCTGAAACTTTCTCTGGCCAGAGCAGAGTGGCAGGGGAGTTTTCCTGGTGCCTTTCCAAGGCACAGCCCAGCAGCACACGCTGCAGAACCAGGGCACCTTGCTTTGCAGAACCCCTCTGGCCGGGCACGGCTGTGCTCACCCTGCAAAGGGCCTGTGCCAGGGCACCTGCACCTTCTCTGCTTCTGCATTTTACCTCTCAGACTGCTCATCTCTCACCTGCAACGTCTCAGCCTGCCCGTGTGCCCCTGAAGGGAGATGCTGGGTTACAGGTACAAAGGATGTGCGGGACCGAGGCAAGGCACTGACGGTAAGGACACGGAGATTTGGCCAAGCCTCTTCATGTGGCTTTGACAAATATGAAACAAGTTTTTCTTGACCCTAAGTATTTTCTCTACAAGGCCGAGTGCAAGGTCTGTGCGGCTAGGATGTCACACTGCTCTGGGCTGTGTACAAACCCATGTGATTTTCAAATTCCACAGGTGAAATGCTGTTTGCAACTTAATATCACAGCTCAAACAGCCCAGTTGTGTAACACCTTGAAGTATTTCAAGACCATTTTCACTCACCCCGGAAGCCTTCTCTGAGTTTTACTCAAGGACACAAATGTGACCATTACTGCTAGAGGACAGAGTTTCAGAAGGAACAGAAATGAAAAATGAACTACATGCACTTTGTCTGAAATATCTCCAAAGGTATGATGAATTGAGTAGAGAATCATCTCCCTCCTTCCTCAACTTTTTTAAAGTGGCCCACAGAATTCCATCATAATGATATTGCACATAAATTACAAAAAAAAAAGCGAAATGAGAGAAGAGGGGGACAGAGCATTCTCTGCTAAATGCTTTAACAGATGTCTACCACCTTGCCTGCTCTGGGAGCAGGTCCATACAATCCACCCATTTTTCTGGGAATGCAACAATGGAAAGGTAAAACCAAACAACAGTTTAAACCCAGTCATTTTTAAACATGCTTTACTCTTTTCTTCCACTAAGCCTCTGAAGCCCAGTTTTCACCATGCTTTTCAACTCCTGGCCATTTAAACTTTGCTTCCTGCCTGCAAATCGCTAGCATTGTTATGGATAGCAACTCCAAACACAGAGGTCAATCTGCACCGAGCTATGGTCGCTGGCTGCCAGCTCCTGTAAACCATGAGCCATCACTTTGCCAGTCTCAGCCTTCGGCTTTGCAAGCTGTGACTAAAGATCCTGACTCGCTCTGCTAGCAGCTGTTGCAAGCTGTGAGGCAGCATCTTGGCATTCTCAGCTGAAACACTCACCACTTCTGCACTCACAAACTGTCATTTTCAGTCAGCAGAACTCTGGAGTGACAAGGGCTGCAAGGACATGGACGGGTACAAAAAGGATCAGCTGTCTGAACGACCCACATTCAACTTACTGACTCATTTTTAAACACTTTCCAATAGAGGTCATCCAGACAGTAAACATCTGGCTGTGGCACCTCAGCCATCTTCCAGTGGGAATTACCTTGCTAGTCAACCTCCAGTCCTGCTCTATCAGTTGCCAACTACTTGTGCAGTCACAGAAGTGCAATAATCTGCTTTTCATTGTAAAAACCCCAAAACCCAGAGGACCAAAACTTGCTAAGCAAAAGAGCATCTTTGCCAAATAATGCTTACTTTGTTTCAACATGAAATTAGGAAATAACTCTTGCCCATTCAAATTGACTTTAGACACATAATGGACAAGACTTCTCCAGAGGCTGTACATGGAAACCTTTGCTGACCACGGGCTGTCATTTCTAGACAGCACTACTTAAAACATGTAACACACATACCATGAATCTTGCAAACGAGTCTACCCCAAAGCCTCCTCACCTACATTTGCACAGGTGTTTTAGGGTAAGCACACCTCTGCATTGCTACCTGTTTTCTCTTCCCATGTGTCCAGCCTTAGCTACACGCAGGCCCATACTTGCATCCCTCTTTTAACTGTCCCTCTTTCATCCTGTCTTCATCCTGCAGAGTTAGCTTGCCCCTGCCATCTGACAGGCTGCAATGTCTGTCAAGAATGAGGTTGGGTGTGTTGTTCTGGAGGAGCAGATTCAGACTGCAAAGCTGAGCTTGGCTCTGCAAGTCCTAGATGCACTGGTTTGGCACACTAACCACCACATCAGATAACACTTAAAAAGGAAAAGTGTATTGTTTTGGCTGAGAATGATGAAAGTGTCGAGACAACATCTGTTTGAAAAAAAAAGATTAGAATTTACAAATGCCTATAAATCATTTATGACTGCAGTTGTAAAGGAAACAGACACATCACCACATTGAAAGAAAGTTATACTGTGTTTCCAAACCACCTTCCAGCCCTGACTGCCCCTCTGCACAGTCCCAGGAAGCTGCAAAGAGGAAGATCAATTTTGCTTACTGTTTTTATACCACATTCAATATGAATTCAGTAATGGCTCATATTAATAGCACTAAGAAGCAGGAAGAGAAAATATCAATAAGAATAAGAAAGTCTGAGATACTGTGACTCGCTTGTGCTTTCTGTTTTCTTCTTCAGAGACAAAATTTAAAACAAAGATTGTTTCTAAGTAACATCCCCCCACATTCCCCTCGCAAGAAACATGCAAATTTTACTTAAGTATGCACAAAATTATATATTCCATCCATGTTACCTCTTTATGGACGTACAAAACTCACCTCAGTGGTACATGAGCTTCAGAAGGGCGAGGGTTCCCCAAATCCTTGTGTACAACTGAGACAAAACTTTCCCTGGAACCAACTACAGCTGTGGTGACTGTGCCAAGTCCCCAGGGATACCAAGTCAGCATAGTATTTATAGTGAGGCATACTAGAGTTCACCCTTTAAAATGCTGTCTTAAAAGCTGGGAAGTACACCTATTGCTCCTCGATTTCTTACTCATCTTTGATAAACAAGAGAGGAAAATTAGAAGAAAGCATAGAAATATACCTCTCTGTGAGCCCCATACAGTAATGTGTAAAACAGAACGTGCAGTTCCCTGATCACGGGCAGATGAATGCTGCAGGCACTCAGACAAGGAGTGGCTTACAACCAATGCCTAAATTACCACTGTCAAAATGCCACCTAAGCTTTTGTTTTAATTTGAGCTCTATACAAGTGCTTGGTTCATCACTAGTGGCCTGTGAATTACAGTTTAACATCTTTGGGTTCAATTAGGAAGGAAAAAGAGGTAAGATTTAGTACTATCTTTTTGCTCTGCTGAGAAGAGAGTTTCTCCTCTCCACTGAGTTTGGAAACAGGAATCCTCAAACCTGCCCACCTTGGCTAATGGATGGACTCCAAATGCATTCTTCTACTTGCCCTCACCGACAGGAGTTGCTGCTACTGGAGGTGGCTGGCTGCAGAGCCTTCTTTTAAAGGCAGCTTAAAGCACAAGGAAATGGTGCAGCTCATGTACATACCCACCAGTCCGTGCCTAGCTCATCTGCAGGTCTATCCTCCCCTCAAAAGGCACCACCACAAAACCACCACCTGAAGTCCAGGTTTCGTTTTACCCTTGGCCTCAAAGGAAAAAAAAAAAAGTAAACCCCTTCTCTATCACTGGAGACAGGCCTGTGCTAGGGCCCAAGGCAGCCACAGGCTGTGTTCACTGCAGTGTGCATTTTGCTGGGTGAAGGCAGTGCCCGAGGAGCCCCGGGCACAGACTGCAGCGCTCCCTCTGCCGGCTCTCCCCGCGGGGAGGCAGCCAGCCTGCACACACCCTGCCAAAGCAAACCTCAGTACAGAGCTCCCACCTGCTCCTGCATCCTCAGGTACCTCTATGCTACTGCTTGCTGCCCTTTTTGCCAAGGCAGACCCCACTTCACACAAGACAGGAGGCACATAAATAGCACAGCAAAGTTCAACAGGCAAAGCACAGGCGAATCCATTGCATCCCCTGCTCCAAAAGCCCTTACAAACATTTACACCTTTGCTTCACAACCTGGATGAATTTGAGACTCTGAGCACAGGTACCAGTAACCTGCATCCTTTATGCACATCAAGTGAAGAAATGTGGTCTCCATGGGTTAAATGACAGCAAAGCATCCTCCTGCCTGCCTTTCTCCAGCACTTGCATACCCAAACACAGAACAGGACCAATGCATGTCTGAATTCTGGTGAAGAAGTAAAAGAGACACAGTAATTCAGAAGGGACACATTATTTTTCTAGACTTATATTTAGACATCAGTAATTGATTTTACCCTCTAAAAAGGGCTCAGCTAAGGATGCTAAGACATACAAAAAACTCCCTGGCACAGACCCAAATGTATTCCTCTCTCTACAATCCACGTCTTGTCAAACCAAGGTACACGTGCTTCTCTGGCAGGATTCAGCTGTGTACAAGCACTTGTTCAGAACTGCAGGCTGTGTTCTCATGTGGGCTCGAATTCTGGCACCTTTTC
>NW_008585831.1:0-972 GCF_000691845.1 Merops nubicus | reverse complement strand
GCAGCGCTGCTCCCCGCGGGTGGGCAGCGCCTTTCCCCCGCGCCGAACAAAAAGCCGGCTCTGGAGCTCTGCTAACAGCAGTGAGTTTCGCGTAGATGTTGCCAGTTAAATATTTATCCCGCTTGTCCCGTAGGAATGACTTCTTATTAAATAACAAGAATAATAATAGAGGAAGCGTCGAGTTTCGCTAGGTAGGAATAGGTGGGTTTTAATCTCTCCAGCCCGTTGTGTTCGCGTGGAAGAAGGAGTTTTCAAAACTATGTTTGCTGTTGATTTAGTCCCGAGATCTCCAAATGACACTTTCCTCCTCCGATAAGCAGCGAGTTGTGTACGGATGTATCAAAAATATATTTCAATACCTCGCTTTCTTATCCCTGTCAGAATCGGCAGCCTCCTTTCTTCTCCTCCGATAAAGCAGGGAGTTTTGCAGAGCTTTCTCGAGAAGAAATTTAATTCGAAGCCCCTTTGTAAAACCACTGTCACGTATCTTAGATTTCAAAAAAGAAATCCCTTCAAATAGGAGGTGGATTTGGCGAAGCTGCTCCCAGCCTCGCTTTTTCCTCTTATTTCTCCTTCTCCCAATCCTTTTCCCTGAAAAAAAAAACAAAAACAAAAACAAAACCTCAACAAACACTAATGCCGGATTCGCAGCCTGAGCCCTGGAGCCGGCATCAGTGAAGAAGTTTAATGTTGACATCTGCCGGTGTCTCCCACCTCGCCCCGCACCCCTCCCTTTGGAGCCCTCTAAGGAAGGGAAAGTTTCTGCAGGGACAACCCTGAAATATTTCAAGTTGTCTCCTCGGCTGCCGTCGCGGTGTTTACCCACCACTCCGGCGAGGGGAGGAAAGGCTCGCAGGACTGAAACTGAAAGATAAGGCACATGGGCGCTGCTTGGGTGACAGCTCCGAGCCGAGTTTGAGAAGTGGCAGGACCCATGCCGCTCCGCGGGGCAACGCGCCGGCGGGGCTGAGC
>NW_008585830.1:0-1575 GCF_000691845.1 Merops nubicus | reverse complement strand
GGGGAAAAACCCCAGTTGCTCTCCTGCTGCGGAGTATAAATAAGATCAGAAATAAACGCGTAGCCAACCGACCGCTTTCCAGACGGATGAAAATACTGAAGAATCGCATTAAAGAATTGAAAACACAGTTTGAAGGCACCCGTGTTAAATTTATAAAAACTCTGGTGATTGGGTTTTATAGCATTTCAATTATTACCTTAATTTGGAGTTGCGTAGCCACGAGTGTGAATAATTTTTAAGGAAATCTCCAGTCTTTAATACGACGCTCCCACTTATATTGTTCGTTTCAGACAAACGATTTTTTTTGAAATAGCCTTTTCATTACTCCGGTCACAAAATAAACGTTTGCAAACGCTAAATGAGGGTCGAAGAAACCTCTGGCTTTACTTTTTTATTGCTTTCCTACACATTTAACTCATATTTTCACTATTGTCTCAGGAAAAATATGAAAACATGTATGGAATTAAATTAAATTAGGTAGCCCTAAATCACTTGAGTTTAGGGTAGAGTCACTAATTGGAAATATTTATGATTGCAAGGCTGGGATTTCAGCAGTTAAAAAGATACGGTATATTCCCGTTTTATCATAACGTGGGACTACGGGAACATTTATACCGTTGCAGAGAAATGATGTGCAGTTAAACAACATTTTTTAAGCAAGGCTTGTGTCTTTTTATGGTAACCCTCGGTCTTTAGTCAGGGCTAGTTCTCATATTACATGAAATGTACTTTAAGAAGTACTACCTGCTCCAGCTGTCCAGGAAAAACTGAATTATGGAACTAGGAAACATATGGCAGTTGCATATTGCACGAGTAAGGTACATATGAAAGTTATAAATTTCTTTTTTAAGTAACCATTGTAAACGCATTTTTATAGGTTTCACAGTATGTATTACATCTGTAATTTTAATTTTTGCAATATACCTTTTTAAAGATACCTATGTTTTTTGTACTCCAGGGAAGGAAATGCAAAGAGACGTTTATGTGCAAAAAAAATTGCTGCGAGCAAAACAAACAAGCAAGGTAAATAAACGGGGAAGCGGAGCTTCCTCACAATGGAAAGGACACGATGCCATCTGTTGGCAAAGCAGTTATTTACAAAGCCAAGGGTACCCGAGCGAGTATTTTCCGTTCTCTGAATATTGCGCAGCAAAGTGTCGCAGTCATAGTTCTGGTATATTACAAACAAATGAATAAAGACATTTCCATGGAGGTCTAGGGGGAAAAAAAAAAAAAAAAGGAGAAAAAAATTTAAAACAAGCAAGCAAAGACAGTTAGTGAATTTATACTTCACAAATTAGGTCATTAGCTCGCAGGGGGATTTTGCAGCTAATTGCTAACTCCCTTCTTGGAGCGCCCGAGTGGGTGAGGTTTAGCTTTTTCGATTGTTTTGTTACTGAACCATGGCAAAGAAGGCTTTTTTTATTTTATTTTTTAAATTATTTTCCTTTTTTCTTTTTTTTATGTAAGGTTACTTCAGGACTTTATGGCCACGAAGCAGCGCAGTGAGCTGCTTTAGAAGCTGACCTTACAGCCTCTGCTTAGTCAAGACTTGAACGCTACGCGAGCCTGACT
>NW_008585829.1:0-592 GCF_000691845.1 Merops nubicus | reverse complement strand
TGTGCTCCTGAGGAATTTGGTGGCTGAAGGACAGTAAAAGGCTTTAGTAGCAGGCAGAGCCAGCGTGTGCCAGGCAGGTTCCATTCACCTGAGGGTTTGGGCTAGAAGAAAGCTGACATTGGCCCTGGTCCCTGCCCTCGTGGCTGTGTGCCTTGGCTGGGAGCCCCCCAGCCAGCCCTTCCTGCTGCCTCCTAGTGCCGAGGGAGGGACAAAGGGAGGGAGGGATAATGTCACCCCTTCCCAAGTGGGCAGAGGGGCGTCCCTGCCCCACCTCCCCGGCCTTTGGGGAGAGCTGCAGAGGCCTTTGAAGCCTCGGTGAGGTGAGCGGTGGGCTGGCAGCTGGGCTTCCCAAAGTCCTGCTTTTCCCCTGACAAATCTCACCCATGCAGCTGTCAAACTCGCTCTCGTCAAACGCCAGAGGAGATCTCCAGCTGTTCTGGAGGCTCTGTGTGGACAGAAGGATGTCTTAATAGAGTCAGTCTGGTTTCGTGGGGCTTATCAAAGCTGAGCCCTGTGACAGCTGAACGGGCCGGTGCCGGGGCACGGTGGGGGCCGCGCTCTGCTGTGGGGAGAGGAGGAGGAGGAGGAGGAG
>NW_008585828.1:0-1064 GCF_000691845.1 Merops nubicus | reverse complement strand
TGTTGTAGCAATGGCTTTCTGATGATGTTTTTGCTGAGATTTCTGTTAAAAATCTGTGTTATTTTGTGAGGCCCATGAAGGACAGAAATGCTGCCCACTGCTGTGTCCTGTTTTGCCAATTTTTTCAGCTGCAGTTTTTAGCATGTCTTTTCAATACGTTGATCAGAAGAGCACAAAATTCTGCTTATACAAATGATGAATGATGTCCTCTGGTAAATGAAGGCAAATTGAGAAAAAAACGTGGAAAATTTGCTGCACACTATTTCTAGAAAATATGTTCAGATAATGGTCAGCAATAGTCATTCAATGGGAAGGTGCTTACATGTTTCAATGGTGTTTATAAAAGTAACTTTGGCTGCCTCTTAACTTTGTATGTGAAGGAAAGAACTTACTTAAAACATAGGTTTGAAGCGATATATTGCACTGAGACAAAAATCTGTCATCTGATCCTTCGGGGAATTAGTGTGTCAGATTGTTTTAATTATTAAGCAGTAGCCTTAAAATAACCAGCCGGGTTGCAAAGCTGAGTAAAACTAGGGAAGCATTGTCAGCATTGTAAACTTAACAAGGTAGGTGATGTGGATCAATTTGTGCTGTCCTTGACTTTCTGCTTCTGTTAGAATTCTGGAAGATCATTAGTCACCTCTGGGATGTATTTGATTAATAGGCTTGGTTAAACAAAAGAAGTGAGGTCAAGCGTGATCTGAAATGATGAAAAAAAGTGTATTCCAAGGGGAATTTCCAAATTGCAAATGAGATAAACTACCTTCTCTCTTTTGATTCTGATTAATTTAACTGTGCTTTATCATAGCAATAACTTGTAAGAGCTTTATCTTGCCTATAAATAAAGTTTTATGCTATATTGCACTCTTTTAAAATCAGCATGTTGAAGTGGGTACTATCAGTATGCATGTTAAGGAACAGGAAACTTAAAAGGCACTTTCATGGAACCAGTGTATTTAAAAACATTGTACAGATTCGTTAACTTGTAGTAAGACAGAAGCACACATCTTTATGATGTCCTTTTTTTCATCTGAAGATGATGCTATAGACTTTGTTTTGCA
>NW_008585827.1:0-1675 GCF_000691845.1 Merops nubicus | reverse complement strand
GCCGCACAGCAGCACCGCCCGGCCGCCCCCAGCCACTTCATTAAGCTGCTGACAATCAGTAGGATTTGGGTCTGAGCTTGCCTTAAACCAGCAAATCTTTGGGACAGGGAAAATTAAAGATGAAGGAATCTCCTGATAAGCCAAGGCCATGTTCCTGAGCTGGGTGAGGAGAGGTCAGGCTTTCCAGCCCAAGCCAGCTGCAAGGGAGAGAGCTGGGCTCGCTGCAGGCCCCTAGCTCAGGGGGCCTTGTCCTCCCACATCAGTGACTGGGGCTCTTCTCCTCGGGGAGGTGGGCTGGGGTCCTTTCATTAGGAACACAGGAGGCTCTGGGTTCTTCTGATGGAAGCTCTGGCTCTATTCACACTTTGTATGCAGTAGGGAGTAACCCAACGTGCTCCTGCATGTGATAAAACTGGAGAGAGAAGGAAGTGAAGGGCCCTGTGACCAGGGGAAGCTCAGTACCTCTTCTCAGGGCCTCTCTACCAGAAGGCCAGACCCTCTGTGAGCTTGGAGGTCTGCACACAAGGGGATACACAGGTATTGATAAGGAATCAATATATGCATCAGGTCCCCTCCTGGGGAGAAGTTTGGGTTATTGTATGACACCCCTTTGAGGGATGAGTCTATGATGGTGTTGGGTTACATCTACAGCAGGGTTTCTTTTCTGGATGGAACTAGGGAGAATCTGTAGACAGGGCCACTTTTTGGGGGAATGATTGGTCTTGAGCCTGTGGTCACTTCTGAGGAGATATGGGGATAAATATACAGTGTCCCTTCGTGGGAAGTGCTGTATTCAGAGTCTACTTAAGCAGAGAGCTTGGGAAGGTCTGGCCTCACAGCCCTTTCATGATGCTGGAGGGAAGGGGCCCAGGCACATCTCTTTAAGGGGGTGCTCGACGGTCTCTGTGTGCACAGCTGCTTTTACAAGCCTGGGGGTGTCCATGCATGGACTTCTTACAGTGATGGGATTCCCAGGGGCTGGAGGTTCCCTTAGAGAGGGTATCCCCTGGGGGTGGGCTTGCTCAGGGATGCCCTTGGGACTGGGTAGACAAGGAGATTAGTGCCTGATGTAGGGTGTCCCCAGGGGGCTGGGTCTCCAGGGGGCTGGTTTCAGGTCTAGGGTGTCCTAGGGCATCCTTCCAGCTGCTCCTTGACTCTGGGGGATAGTCCTTGTTGCAGAGTCTCCCAAAGCTGGTCCTGGACTGGGGTGTACTGGGGTGCCCCGAGACTGATCCTGGGGTGCTCCAAGGCCAGTGCCTGGCCCGGCTGTCCTGGCATGCTCCAGGCTGACCAGGTGCCCCAGCGCTGGTGCCTGTTCTGGGGTGTCCTGAGGTGGGTCCCTGATCCAGCTTTCCCACTGTCCCTCAGGGAGCCCTGCAGCTACCCTCTGCCTGGGGAGACCTGGGTGCCAGTGCCTATAGCCAGCAACTATTCCTGGTGCTGTCATTGCTGGTTCCTGGCCAGAGTGCCCCAGGCAGCCCTGGGGCATCCTGGTGCTGGTTACTGGCTAGGATGTCCTGTGGATCCACAGCCCCTGTACCCAGCCCAGCTTTCTCAGGCAACCCCGGTATTCCTTGTGGCCAAGGGCCCTGATACGGGTGCCCGGGGGGCGCTGGGTGCCCAATCCCGGTGCTCTGCCAGTGCCAGCGCCTGGCCGGGGTGTCCCAGGGAGCCC
>NW_008585826.1:726-3786 GCF_000691845.1 Merops nubicus | reverse complement strand
ATCAAAGTATACTCTGTAATACTATGAGAGAAGGGCTGGCAGAAGGCAGGTTACAAGGGCAGGGATGAGGGTGACCATGCAAGGAGCCCAGGAGACAGAAAAGGTTGCAGATTTGTCAGTGATATTAAAAACACATAGGAAAAATAAGCCACAATATATAAGATAATACTAGAATAGAAATTCAGGTAAGGTTAAAAATGTAGCTACAACAGCTGATTCAGATCTACAAACATGTATTTAAGGGACAGCTGAACCAGAAGTCTTCCATGCAGAACAGACCAAGGGACAGAAGTGGACAGTATGACAGAAGTTGCTAAACAGCATCTTGGAGAGCACAATTCATTTTCCAATTCAACACCACTCATCATTTTGAACAAACTGAAAAGGCATTTTCTTTGCATCTGCTGCAAGTCTGATTTTAAAATGGCAGACAATGTCTGACATCACTCTTAATCATATTCCTGTAAAAAAGGTACAATTCTTGACCTACACTACAATACAATACTGGTAACTTTGGAACTTGCAATAAAATAGAGAAAAAATGTTCAAGACATAAAAATCTAGTGGAGAAATAATCCACTGGCGTATAAAGAATAAGCCTCTCTTTTCTAATCTTTTGAATTCCCTACATAAACACTAAAACCAAAATAAATAAACAAACAAAAAAAAATCAAAACCAAACAAACCTGTGCACTTATTGTAAAACACAAAAGGAGAACACCACCAAGGGTTCATCCGCAGATTCTGTAGGGGTTTGACTATCCCATTGTAATATCACTAGTTTGCA
This sequence comes from Merops nubicus, assembly GCF_000691845.1. Classification (NCBI taxonomy): domain Eukaryota; kingdom Metazoa; phylum Chordata; class Aves; order Coraciiformes; family Meropidae; genus Merops; species Merops nubicus. The sequence goes on along the minus strand of NW_008585826.1, from coordinate 2,999 downwards.
AAAAGTACAGCAAATTCAGTCTGTACTCTTTAGCCACAGGTCCAGCACGTTCAGCTTTGTAAAAAGGCAGTTTATGTGACAGCTTAGGAAGAAAAGGGCAGCAGCTTCTTTCCCCTCTGAGGTCATCAGAGTGACAACGTGCTGCTGCAGCACATGGTAGCCATATCTGGAAAGCCAACGCTGGGTGCAGTGTTTTACAGTATGTAAGATTCTTACACCCACTTTCAAACTTTCTCAGAAAAAGAAAGGCACGAAGATGACAATAGAAGCAAAAAAAAAAAAAAAGTCAAGCACTGAAGGATCCATCCTTTAGTTTTATTATAGCTTTGTGTTCTTTGACCAGCAGCTGCACAACAGGAATAAGAGTCTGTCGAGCCATTGTGCCCTGTTCATTTAGATCTTCATACCTTGGCTTTCAGGGGAAAAGGATTACTAGACTCAGTATTAGAAAAAGGTGGCAACATTCACAAATTTAAGTCAATTGCTTTGTCTCTTGCTGACTATAAAATTTTGCAGTGTTTCTGCAGTGACTATAGAGCAGGGCTGATCAGTGTGGGATTATCTGCTGCCTTATCAGAATGTAATACAGCTGCACCATAGAGAACTTCACAGGATATTAGTTCCCCCCATGCTTAACATCTAAGAAATAGTAACTTCTGTTTGTAATTGTTCTGGTTCCGTGTAAAAAGGGGTTCAGGGCAGGACCCACACAGAACAGAACTATGTACTCGCCTCTCCCCCACCCCCTCGAGAGAGAGAGAGACTTTGAAAAAAAAATGAAGTATATTGTTTAACAAGGAACAGAAAACGAAAAAGGGAGGTAAGAAAAAACATATATACAAAGATTAGGGGAAATACAAAAATAAGCAAAATATACAAAACCCTCAGAAATAGTTCCAAGGTCCCCCGGCGCAGAAGCACAACCTCCACCTCGGCGCTGCAGGGCAGGAGTGACGTTAGCATCCACTTCCTGCCTCCTATCAGAGTGTGGGTGGGAAGGGGAGGGAATACAATGGTTCACCTCCACCCGGGGTCCTCCCAGGTGCTGGAAGGTCACACCCCCATTCCAACCCTCAAACCACAACAGTAATCAAGAAACCTAAATTCAGTTGGTAATGTTGCAGGACTGAGAAGTTCACTTAAGATCAGAGTACAGTGGCAGAGCTTCACAGTTTTGAAGCAAATACTCAAGTGAAAACACAAGATGTGGCAGATGCAGCTGCCCTGACTTACTGGGGCTTATCAAAGACCTTGATGCAGAGCAGGGCTTCGTGGCCATTAAAATGTGTTTACTTCGTTTGGAGCCCTTAGCCTGCCTTTGGCATGCACTTGCCCCAAACTAATCAGAATGACGACAGTTCATAGTCAACTTGTGTACAAATGAAGCCAGAGAACAGGTTCCATGTCAGTACCCTTGGGGCAAGCACCTTTGCAGTCAGGGTCCCTCCCTTTGGATCAGGACAACACCAAGGAAACTTCATGAGATCAAGTAAGCCCTCACCCCACTTTTTGGTGAGTGAATATGTCTTCTGGATATATACCCCCTTTGGGGTGAGAGATCTCCTTTCTGGGTAGCCTTGAGTTGGAGGTTTCCCCTTTCATGAGCGAGTGTCCGCACATTTTGCTTCAACTTTCTAAAAGGAATATTCCTAAAATTTATAAATTATTTGCATAGTAGCATATTCCCACCTGATATCCAAACTTGTCATGTACTTAGGTCTATCAGAGTGATGGGTAACTTTTGGTTGTAACAAGTCTGCCTCTAGCTACCGTTGTCTGTTTTGTGGTATGTCTGTGACACAAGAACAAATAGTTTAATATCTCTGAATTAACTCAAATTCCTGGGAACATATTTAATTAAAAAAAAAAAATAAAGCAGGTACTGTCCTACTCTACGGATGCATCTGAGGCAGACAAGACATGCTGGCTTGGTGATCCTGTTCCATCTGTTTATCTTACCAGCAATACAACATGCCCAAGAAGATACTGCCTACTGTCAATGTCCAGAGGCACGCACAGTGACATCCTCCAGCACATCGCTAGAGCAGACAGGGGAAGAAACAAAAATCACATTTCGTGAGAAAAAGAAATATGCTAGAACAATGCAAAAAGCAAGGTGGAGAAGAAAGAGACAGGCAGCAAAAGGAAACACTGCAGAATAGTTTGGGCAGAGAGGACAACATGACAAAAAAAAAAAAAAAAAAAAAATTTAAAATTTCTGTTCAAGAAAGCAGTTACTCCTTAACTCCTGCTGTCTCAAACGTAAGACTCAA
>NW_008585826.1:0-601 GCF_000691845.1 Merops nubicus | reverse complement strand
AAAAAAAAAAAAAAAAAGAATTTAAAATTTCTGTTCAAGAAAGCAGTTACTCCTTAACTCCTGCTGTCTCAAACGTAAGACTCAAACATGCTGAAGACATAAAAAGTCATCTCTTTTCCTAGCCAAATGATGGAAAAGTAGGAATACAAAAGTATGCTTTTTAACTCAACATTCTCAGTCCAAAGATGACCCAAACAGTTTGCCACACAGGAACTGAGCTGCTCCATCTCTTCAGAAGAACTGCAAAAATTTCATTAGAACTGCCCCATTTGACAAGTTTGAGATTCTTTGTTCAGAACTTTTTGTTTTTCTGCCCTTTGTATGGAGCTAATGGTAGTGCACTGGCTTATGCTGGGGCTTTTAAAGTTTAGAAAATGGAAATACTATTTTCATGGAGGACATGGAATCCACTATGAAGTTTCAAATAGCCTTTGGTTTTGAAGTCTATGGATAGCTGCTGTGTGTTCTAACTAATGGCAAATAAATGAATAATTATTGATACTGAAATCAATAAATAAGAGCTCTAGTTTCATAATTCAACATGTTTTTTCTCATTGAACACACTTACCTACAGCAAGCCTTATGATCTCTTTCCATTTCC
>NW_008585825.1:0-6462 GCF_000691845.1 Merops nubicus | reverse complement strand
CTGTTGGAGGGGTGCAGGTGTTGGAGGTGTGCAGGTGTCTCTGCTACTCCACAGCTCCATCTTTTTGCTCACAGCATCCCTGGAAGGCTCCGAGCTCCTCACTGTCTCCTGCCTCACTGTTGCCTCTTCACCTCTAGGCTTGAAGGGCTGTGATTTGGGGCGCCTGGGACTCCCCACAGCAGAGGAATACTCCCAGATGTACTGTGGCCACGTGGGCGTGGGTCTCCCTGAGAACTGGAATTTCTACCTGGCCTTGGCCTTTTTCCGCCTGGCTGTGACGCTGCAGGGGCTCCACAAACGCTGGCTGGCAGGTGAGCAGCCCAGCCACCAACCCTGCCCCCCAGCCCTGTCCCCACCGCCGAGGGACGAGCTCTCTCATGACCAGGGGAGGGCAGACCAGCAGCAGGGCTCTAAACCCTCAGAGCTCTGAAATCCCAGGGGCTGGCAGCGTTGTGCTTTCAGCACAGAGCTCCTGGGGGGTACGGGCTCGGAGTGAGATCTTGTTTCACTGGTTGCTGAGTGACCTGGGGGTCAGGGTGCTGCCAGTTGTTGCTGCATCTCCACCAGGGATGGGAATAGTGTCCAGGAATGCAGAGAGCTCCCTCCCTCCTCCAGCACAGGCTCTGGAGGGTGTGAGGCTGCTGCAGCCTCTCCTCTGTGGTCAGGTTGTGGTCCTGCCAACAGAAGAAAGGGCCAAAAGAGGAGCGTTCCCCCAGCGGCTGTTTGCAGGGTGAGGGCTCTGCCCTGATCCCGGCTGCTGTTCGTGCTCATCGGGGGTCGCTCTGCGGTCGCTTTTCTTTCATGGGAGAGCTGAGCAGAGCTCGGAGCCGTGTCCTACAGGTGGAGCTCTCAGACCTTCAAACTAAGCACCACCTTGGAGGAGACGCTGCAGCAGGGCCGTGGTGTGAACGCTCAGCGCTCTTTATCTGCACACGTCGGGTCTGGCCTGCGGGTCTTATCAGAGGAAAACAAGATGCTATTTTTGTATTCCTTAGAGAGGAGCCTCCCCGAGTCCTGCTGGGCACATGGTGCTGTGTGAGAGGTGACTACATAACATGGGCTCTTTCAAACACCTGTCCTATTCTTCTCTTGTCCCCAGGGAGGCCAGCCCCGGGTGAAAGCAGCCCAGAGGATGCAGGGTTTGTGGCTGACCTGGCCTGGGACTTTGCCACAAAGGAAGGATTCCGTGTGTTTGACAGCCTGCCCACCAGAAAGCCTCTCCCACGAGGCTGCAGCACGTGGCCTGGGGGAGGGCTGGGCCTCAGCAGGAGCTATGGTACCTGGCCACATCCTGGGGCAGGTCCTGTGCCCAGAGTCCCCCCCGGTCACTGCCCCCACCAGCCTGCTGGGAATGGCTCAGAGTCTGTACTGCAAGCTGAAGAGTGTGAGCACCCAGTGGGGTTTGCTGGTTTCCCATCCCAAGTGGGCTCCACGTCTTCTAGAACTGCAGGTGAGGTGTCTTCCTCCCTGAAGCTGCTTTGCTGCACCTGCACCAGGCTTGGGGAGCATGGCATTCAGAGAGTCCAGCAGCCTGGGGGAAGGGGCTGGTGTCCCTTTGCTGGCTAGAGCTGAGTAACAATTAATATTCTGGGAAACAGCAGTCTCAGGAGCTGGCACTCCCTTCCAAGATGAGCAGATTAATGCCAGTCCAGCTGGAATTGCTGGTGCTGCTCCACCAAGGTCCTGCCATCAGTGCTGATGGAGTCTCCAGAGCTTGGCTGGGCTGGGGCTTTTCAACATTTGCTGGCCCAGTGCTTGCTGGAGCCTTCCCCTGGCAGGGGAAAGCCTCTGCTGCCTCGCTGTGGGAAAGGCAAAGTCAATTCTCTCTCTAAGAGTCCCTCCTGGTGCCTCCTTGGGAGGTCCTGCAGGTAGGGCAGGAGCTGCTTGCACCTCCACAGCTTCATTTCCTGCTTTGTGTCCTCCCCTCTGTGGCAGGGACTGTCCCTGCAGACAGCCTGTGGGCAAGCAGTTGCCTGTGCAGGGCTAAGCAGTCCAGGCTCAGGCCCTGGGCAGGGCAGGGCAGGCTCTGGGGTGCCACCTGGACTTTGGCCCTGCCACCATCCTGGGCTCTCCTGTGCAGAGCAGGCACTGCTGCAGCCCTGAGCCCTCAAACTGGGGGGACAGTGACTGTTCCTTCTGTGGTGGTGAGGACACAGAAGCCAGCTATCAAAGTGACTTGCCTGTGGTGGGTCAGTGGCAGAGGTGGGAGTAACGTCAGCTCTTGAACTGTAGAGTCTGCAGGACAGGTCAGGTCCATGCACAGGTATCAGGACACCTGAGTCCCCTGCCTGGGCTCTGCAAACTGGTTTCTCTGTGCTTCCACTTCCCAGTGCTGCTGGTGGCCACGGTTCAGCTCAGTGAGCTGGTGGCCCCAGGCTGGCTGGTGTTGCAACAGATCTGCTGGGAGTGGTGTCACTCTTGTCTGCAGAGTGTGTTGTGAAAGCAAACAGCCTGGACCTTGGGTTGCTACTGAGATTAGGTTCTTAGTGTATTCTAGTGACATTATCAAATTCTAGTGGGTTACTTAACTGCCTTTAAGCTGCCAAAAAAAAAATCCCATCTGTTGTTCGGCCCTTCAGAAGCATTTCCTTGTGCTCTGGCAGAAACCAGCCAACCCCAGCATTTCAGGGGCTTAGCAGCTGATCCCCTGAGAGGGTGGAAAGGGAGGGGAAGCAGCAGCTCTGGAGAACTTGGAAGTGCTGAGATGAGCAGATCTCCTTGCCCTTCTTCAAAACACACATCTTCAGAGCTGGGAACGAGTCGCCAAACATCAGGACTGCTCCATGCCTTGGCCTTGTGGTGGAGACCCAGCTCCTTGTCTGGAGGCACCTCATCCCCACCTGTCCACCCCCTGCTCTTACCCTTGGCATCCACCCTGCACGGCCAACCCTTGCTGTGAAGCCTGTTGTGAAACCAGGGGAGGAGTTTGGCTGCCTGTGGCAGGAGGACAATGCAGTGGGAGTGTGAAACAGCCACAGAGTCCTGGCCTGGGACTGTCACAGCACTCGTAAGATGGGCAAGGGCCAAGGGGAAGGGCAGGTGCCAGCTGGCACTGCAGGGGCAGGGGTTTGTCCAGGGAGCTTGGCAGGAGAGGCCCTTGGCTGAGGCAGTGTCTCAGCTGACCCTGCTGTGTCCCATTTGGGGAGCCAGACTTTGCACCCTGCTCCCAGAGGGTGCCCGTCCCCGCAGGTCTCTGGGGAGATCCTCTCCAGAGGAGCAGAGGAAAGCTCAGTTTCTCTTCCATAGAATAGAATCACAGAATCCTTTTGGTTGGAAGAGATCTGTAAGAGCATGGAGTCCAACCCTTCCCCCAGCACTGCCAGCTCCCCACTGCCCCGTGTCCCTCACACCACATCTCCACAGCTTGGAGACCCCTCCAGGGAGTTTAAGCTCCTCTGGCCAAAGCACATGCACACAGCTGGACTCCCAGCATCATGCCCATGGTCCCCATGGCTACTGCAGGGCCAGCACCAGGGCAGGAGGGGGGTGCAAGAGAGGGGTGCAGGAGGGGGTGATGTGTCCCATCCTCTTCCACCAGGCAGAGAGTGCCAGGACCAAGGCAGAGGCTCTGGGGATGACTGTACAGGCCACAGCTCAGGACAGCCAGGTGAGCAGACACGTCCACCTGACATCTGAGGCTTCTCTGGCCCAAATTAAGTGACACAGGCATGCCTCCATTTGGGCATCTCCTCCACACCAGGAACGAGGCCTTGTAGTCTGGGGCCCCTGAGCACCAGGGGTGTTTTGTCCTGTCAGCTGTGGGGTCCCAGGTAAGGGCAGCTCCCAGCACTGTGTTCCCCAGGGCGTTTGGAAGGGGCTGGGGCACTTGCTGCCAGCCTTGGCTGCACCCTTTTCATTTGTGCCCAGCAACAGGACAAGGGACAACGGGCACAATGGGAACCCAGGAGGTTCCACCTGGGCAGGAGGAGAAACTTCTTTGGTGTGAGGGTGCAGAGCCTGGAGCAGCTGCCCAGAGAGGCTGTGGAGTCTCCTGCTCTGGAGAGATCCCAAACCTGCCTGGATGTGACCCTGGGCACCCTGCTGTGGGTGACCTGCTGGAGCAGGGGGGTTGGATGGGATGATCTCCAGAGGTCTTTCCAGATCCCAGGGTCCTGCAGCCCCTTACTTGCCCTCGTGGGCTTTGATCTCACTCTCACACAGGTCTCTGGAGCAGAGCATCCCAGCCGTGCAGACCCCAGCCTGGTGCCTCGGTCGGACCTGAGCCCCACCCCTGGCTGAAGATCCTGCATGGTTCACAGGACAGTGCTCTCCAAACTGAGCACTAGCCACAGTGCTGGGGAGCCTTGGGTGTGACACTAAACCAGCCACTCTGTGGGAGGGGTGGTGCTAAGGGTGGCCTGGGAGCTTCTCCTTTCAGTGGGGTTTGCTGTTATCTCCTCTCTGGGCTCGGTGCCTTTATTGCCAGGCTCAACAGATAAGGGGCAAAATCCACCCCTGGGTCCTGAGGCCGCAGGCAGCCAATAGCAGCCTCGTGGAGCAGGGATGAGGGTGGGGCTGCAAGGTTTGGTTTGGGGAACAAAGAACCTGCAGAGGCTAGAAAGACTGCAGTCAGTGGTGGGGGGAAATGAACCAGGTCCTCGAGGACTTGGCCGTGCCTGGCCCCAGGAGCTGGGAGGAACTGGGAGGACTCCATGGTCCTGTGACTGCAGTGGATCTCTCTGGGTTTCTTTGGGGGCCACAGAGAATGAAGTGGGGACCACTGGATCAGTGGGGGCTTTCAGTGCTTCACAGAGGCCAGCAGCAAGGGGAGAACCGTGGGAGCAATCATGGTCATTCCTGGGCTCTTTATGTGTAATCTAGCATTAAATCAATATGAAAGTGAAAGGCACACCTCTGAATTCTTCTTCAGCTTCTCCAGCGTGGGTGCAGCCTCCCAGCCCACTTTCACAGGGTCACATCCTTCTGCCCAGGGTCACATCCCTGCTCTGGGGGACACGAGGGGTGCTGCAGAGGAGCCCCGGGGCTGCTCAACACCAGCACCCTAGTGCTGTAGGGAACCTGAGCTGGAATCTGAGCTTGGGTTCTCCAGGGCTCCAGGCTGAAATGCTACCTCCACCCAGGGCACGTGGCTCTGCTGTGGGAGGGGGAGGGAGCCTGCATGGGAGCCTGGATTTGCCCCCTCAGCCTCTGTGCCTCCCATCACCTCAACTTTCAGGCAGGCTCAATCCCAGGCACCTATTACAGGGTTGAGAGTTGGGTCTGCCATGGAGCTGTGTCCTCCACTGCATGTGGCTTTAGTGCTGCTGGGTTTATCTGCTCAGCCCCAGGGAAGGGAAGGGCTCAAGAGGAGTGAAAGCACTAACAGGGCTAAGCTCCATGTCAGAGGACAGCAGAGAGGAGCTCAGCCCTGAGCAAGGCTGGGCTGGAGCTCTGTGGGTACCCAGCTGGACCCCAGGGGAGACGCACGGGCACATCTCTACAGGTAGAACAGGTCTTTCTGGCAGCTCCCAAAAGCAGTTTAACACACACAGGTCTGCAATAGGAGGGAGAGCATGCTGGAACAAGCTGTCCTCACGTGTGCCACCTCCTGAAGGGCTGCCCAGGACCCACTGTCTGGGGCAGCAAAGGGGACCCGGTCACCCTTCAGAGGATATGGGTGGCCAAGGATGAGAGAGGCTGAGATCCAGTGCAAGAGGATTTGCTTTCAGCTGATGCAGGAACCACGCAGCCTAAGCTGAGTCCTGCCAGGTCACCTTGGGCAGTTTTGCCCCTCTGGGCTTCCAGGTTCCTCCCTGCAGAACAGGGCTGAGATTCCCCTCCTGAACAAAACGCCTGGAGACCTGCAAGGTGCAAGTCTTGGGCTACCACCAAGGCGTTCAGTGACCTGGGTCTTCTAGGACAGCGGGTTAAACTTTTTGAATTGCCATATTCTATGTTTTTTTTCTGGCCCCTTTAATACACCAGAGCCATCCACCCTTCACAGACCCTTCACTGAAGGAGCCAACAAAGTGCTGTCAGATACAGGGCAATAACCACAGGTTTGCTCTGAGGCTAAAAACTCTTAATACGTTTGCTTTGTGGCTTCCTTAGTGAGGGTGACGATAACCTGAGAACATCCCTGCCCCCTGCATTGTGCTTCTGTGCTTTAGGAGGCTGAAGGTACACAAAGGACCTTAAGGAAATGAGCAGCAAAGGCTTTTAGCCTTTTTTTTTAACAAAGGCTTTCATTTTCGTGCACCAAGTAATGTTCCTGTTGTGAGAGCCCTTTGCTGGCTTTGTTCCACGTCCCTGTGTGCAGCCGTTTCTTGTTTTGATTCCCGTGTGGCATGTCCAGGTGACCTGGGCTCCCTTGACCTCCTCACAGCACCTTCCCCACGAAGCTGCCCAGGCAACAGACGTTTCTGGTTTTCCTCTGCCTTTCTCCATCACCAAGCTCCCTGAGCATGGACAGGGACAGTCAGTGCCAGTGCCAGACACCGACGTGGCACCTCCAGCGCACCA
>NW_008585824.1:6327-17151 GCF_000691845.1 Merops nubicus | reverse complement strand
CCCCGGGTCCTCCTTCCTGCCCTTCTTATAGATACTGTCATTCAGCCTTGAAGAGGAATGCAAGTTATCCAGTATCTGCTGTGCAGCATGAGAACTTGCTTTGCAAAATACAGACCTTTTCCTATTTGTGATTAATAATACTTCAATAGCTAACAGTTGTCTATTTGTATAGACATCTTTTGCTATAATTTGCAATTAGACTAATATTTTCCTAAGGCATTATGTGAATGTTCTCTGTCCTCACTGTCTTGACTTGCCTGTTAAGGTTTGCCTAAATTTTGCCTGGTTTGGCTTGAGTACCTCTATGGTCCTTCGGTTTTTAGTATCCATTGATTCCTGGCATACCTTTCTTGGCAGTTTTGCTTGTCATGTTTGTAGGTGCTACAGTGAGTATATTCAAGATCTGAAAATCTTGCTGCAAACAGTTCATTAGTTTAAGGCTGTGTCTAATCCAAAGATTTTAAATTTTGCATGTAAAGCACTTTGGCAATCTGAAGAGAATTAATGTCTGTTACAATCTGATGAAATGCTGTCTTCAGGGGCACCTCAGGATAAATGTTTGAAACATACTTTTGCCTAGATTAGACTCCACAGTGGCTCCTGAGTGGTTATGGGTTTTTTTTTTAGGAATTGATGGTACTTTTTGTGTCACTACGTGATAGAGAAATGGAAATACTATTAAATATTGCAGCGTTTTGGTTTTTGGATTTTTTTTTTTCTAGGATAACTTTCTGTGGCATCTGCTGTCAGAAATACGTCAAGGCTAACATATCTGAACAATCTTCCACAACTGTGAGATATACCATGAAAATGATGGCCAGTGGAGCAGAAACTATTATCTTCATGTTCCTAGGAATTTCAGCTGTAAATCCAAATATCTGGGTTTGGAATACAGCTTTTATTCTGTTGACTTTGGTCTTCATCTCAGTATATAGAGTCATTGGTAAGGGGATGATCTTCTTCTCATCCTGGTATCGTACTACTGATGCAATTACATATTCTCTTGCCATTTGAATTTATGATTGCTTTGGGGTTAGGAGGGTAGATCTCTACAGCAAGCTTCATCATATGCTGAAAATATAGTATGATTTTACTTTTGATGATGTGTGAGGATATGACTAGCCTAGCAGTTAACACAAAACACACAGTGGCTAGCCTTTATTGATCCAGCACATATTGGCAAAATCTCCCAGTGAAATGGACTTTGTTCTTTAAGTTGCAGCCTAACAAAAAATGTCAGTCCTGTCAGCCACCTCTTTCCTTCAGGTCTCTCAATTTGGTAATAAAGAGATTGTCTTAAGCTAATGTTATGGCTGACTTCAGGTTTGAGACACAGTGATGTAAGACAATACATAATTACACTGCAGGTTCTCTGTTTTAAGAAATAATTCTCAGGGACTGGTGAAAAACCGAGTAAATAAGACTGTAGCAAACAGGGATTACCTACTGTTGGTTTACTGGGCTTACATAACTTTGCGGGCATTTCAAAATACCGATGACAATTTGCCCAGCCATATAGTTCTATTATTTAATCACTGTTCTGTGAAACAGCGAAGGTGCTAATATTAAAAAAGAAAAAGGCATGGAATTAAGAACTTCTAGAGACATACATAGTGATTTGGTGTATGTACTTACATCTGGAAATAAATTAAATTAGTTTATTTGCTTGATTTTCTTGAATTAAATGTAATTAAAAAGTAATGCTTCTGTTTAGCTGTCAGTTTCCCTAGACTCTGTATTCTGATACTGTTTAGAGATTCCAGGGCTGAATGAAGGGCCTGGCCCCATGTCCCCCTTTTACAACAGTCTGTAACCATTGTTCATTTAGCCACCTCTCAGTAACCACTCATGTGTGTGAGTTGCTTAAAAAAGTTTTCAGTGTCTTGACCTAGTAATTTCTTGTTTTCCTTGAACGAGTGGTTAACAATCCTGTAATAAGTGTCATCAATAATTAGTAAATATTCAGCAAAAGCAATATGCGGCCACTAAAGTGATTGAGCTTAGGCATTGATAAAATACTAAAGAACACATGTTATTGGGCCTTACTAATTGCAGGTCTCATACCCTTGGAGGAGTCAGACTGGTGAAATGAATTTATTTTCAAAGCACCACAAAACATTTGTACCATCAAGTTCAAAGTTCTCGAAAAAGAAAACCACCTGTTGGCCTGGTTGGCAGTTGTGGCCTGCTGCAGTGGGACACACACCCCGTGCTCCTCCCAGGAACGGTGACGCTGTTCTCCGACGGTGTGCTGGGAGCTCCCAGAGATGTACTTTCTAGAGCTTTAGGTTTCCTACAGCAGGCAGCATCTCACCTGCAGTCCTGAGCAAAGTGTTAGCATAATACATAACCCTCCATAAGACAATGACATATATGTCATTTTTAGTGATTTGTAAAGACTATCACACTTACTCCCCAGATAAGCTCTGTTTCAACCTATTCTTTTTGTTAAAAGATCCTGTGTATATCACTGACTATGGTGCTAGAAATTCTGCTCTTTCCCAGGTGTGAATTTCAAAGGTCGGGACATAGCAGCATTTCACCTGTAGTGCTTATGCCAGAGGGTAACACTCTCAGAAGAGCTACTGGCCCACAGAAGCTTCATCAAATTACTTTGGCTAAACAACAAGGGGAAGGTAGCAAGTGGGCCTGCCCTCCTTGGTAGAGTAGCAATACAGAGGAAGATGTAGATGGTGTAGAGAATTTGTTATGAAAGCAGACTGGGAGTACCATTTCTGATACACATGGTTGTGATATTGACATTTCATAAGGATATTTCTAGATATGCTGGCATTTGTTTTTCACAGGTGTAGTTTTACAGACATGGATTCTTAACCACTACAGAATGGTCCAGTTGGAGATAATCGACCAGGTGGTGATGTCCTATGGTGGACTACGTGGAGCGGTTGCTTTTGCCCTGGTTGTACTTCTGGATGAGAACAAAGTGAGAGAGAGAAACCTGTTTGTCAGCACAACTATCATTGTTGTGTTTTTTACTGTTATTTTCCAGGTAATTCATATTCTTAAGCATGCTTCTTACAAGGAGAAGGAGTCCCTGAAAAGGACTGTATGCTTAAAGCAGTACTCAGCTGAAGGTTCCATATTGTTTCACTGAACTGAAAGCATAATTGAATTTGTAATTTTAGTAACAAAGATCCTATTTTATGTTTTCATATTGCACCACAAGGGGCAAAACACAATTTCCTCTGTGCTAAAAAAGTTCAGTCTTAGCTGCTTGGTATTAATAGTGCTCAAGTTAATATCTGATTAAAAATCCTTCACCTCCTGTGAATAAACTACAGGGAACAGTCTTTTTTATGGGCAAATACAGTCATTAAGCTGATCTGTCCAAGTCTAAGTCCTTGTTTTAAAATACAAAAGTAAGCAGTGGGACAGGAAAGTGTTTAACATCCAAATAAAATAATACTTTCTGGATGAAAAAAAAACAAAACCAAAAACAAAAACCCAAACCCACATTGACTTAAATGGAGATATGTCAGTATATATTTGCTTGGAATTTGTTCTCAAATTTATTTTAGAAAGTTTAATTGTGGTCACAAACTCCTGATATATGCAGAAAATACAACATTCAGTGGTATGGGAAACACTTTAAAGTGTTTCACTAAAGTGTTCCTTTTGAAGCGGGACACTTTAAACTACCTTTCCACTACCACATTTTTCTTACAGAAGATATATTTTTCTACTGGTTTGTGTGTTTTTAAACCTTTATAACAGGAGCTAAGGATATTGCATTTTATGTTCTAAAGGGCACAGAGATCAACTGAGGAAGTATGAGAATCATATCACATACAAAACCGCTATATTTCTTATTAACAATAACCATCTTGAAGAAAGGCTAAGATAATTCCTAAGTATTTATTAACATATTTCAATCCTTAGGGACTGACTATCAAGCCATTGGTACAGTGGCTGAAAGTGAAGAAAACTGAACACAGAGAGCCAAAACTGAATGAGAAGCTTCATGGCAGAGTAAGACATTTTTCAAACTATGATATCTTTTGGATTTTTACAGAGTGCTTTAATTATTATTTTTTTTTAAAAAAAAATACATTAAAGAAAATTTCTTTTTGGAAGGGAGGAAAGAATCAAATTTCAAGTGCAAAACCCTTCAAGCATTTCAAAATTTTTTTGTAGGGTGTAATTTGTCTTTGGGTTGAGTCCAGTGAGGGAATATTCAGCTGGAGGTCTTTCACTTGAGAATTCCATGGGGCTGACAGTATTGGGGAATATGCTTCTTTCTCTTCATCTAAAAGAGGAAAATGTTAGACTGAAGACTGCTAGGGCAAAAATGTGGAAGTAAATTTATTTTTCCTTCTTAAATATTGTTTATTTATGGAAAACATGAAAGCAGGCTTTGTAGCTTGCATAGAGGAGTAGCTAGATAGAAAAGTAGTCTGCTGCCCAGAGCAGATGTTAATTGTATACCGAAATTCCAGACTCATGGTAATAGTTTTAGTTCAGTGTCAGAGCTCTGTGCGTGTCTATGTCTCTCTCTAACCTTTTGAAAGATTTTAAAATACAACCTCTTTCAATTCACTTTCACACAACATTATAAAGTTTTTCTTCAGTAAAGGAAAACATACATTTTCAATGAAAATATAGGTTAAAGGATGGAAGACTAACACCTTTCATGGCCTTCTTTACCTCATAAACTTTTCAAATCTACACAGCCATCCTGCACTGAGTATTTAATACATACTTACATGAGCTTCTACTCTTGTCTGTTTTCACACTGGAGGCTTCCAGAAGTGAATTAACAACTTAGTGACAGACAAGATTTTTTTCTGAGGAACTTTTTATAGACTACTGAATAAATACATTATGATTTTGTTATCCAGTAACTAAAATTAAAATTGCTGTTCAAATATTTTACTATTTGAAAATCAGGACTCTTCCCCCAGGTGAAGAAATACGGTCTGTCTACATTTATGGGATATACCTTTACATATCAGTTATTAGTGCAGGCTGGGCAGTAATGTTAATCCTAACACTTTGTAAAGTTGTATGGTCTGAGTAACCTCTTCCTAGAATATTCTAGGAAGATACAGTCTTAGGAGCCACAGTGCTCCTAGAACTGTACAAATTGCAGCCTTCAGAGAAAGGAAGCACTGTCTGTTCTCAGAGAGTATGAGGGAGACAGCTTATTTATAATACTATTTTCTCCAATTCTATGTCAGATATTTCATGAGGCAGTAGCTAATATTATGTTCAGGAATAATTCCTATAATCCATGTTGTTCTAAACCTAGCATGCTCTGTATATTCTGCAGTAATCACTCTGATGTTCAGAGTGAAACGTTAACACCATATACAGAAAAAGAACAAACTCTACCTGCAGCTGCCTTGGTTTGAATAAAGAGTTATAAACCTAGAAATTTCAATAAGTCATCTAACATACCCAGCATGGGATTTTGCCCTAGATATCAGAAGAATGCTGCCTACTTCTACTCTGCAAAGTATGGATTCCTGAGATTCTAAAAGAAAACACTAGGGAAATTATGCAGCTGATTTCATCACCAACACTAGTAGTGACTGATGTACTTCACAGAGCAGAAATGCAGAGGGTAAAATGAATTGCTGAAGAGAGTCTTACATTGAATGTTAACATGGGGGCTCACTGAGACCCTTTTAATTCAATAATAGTTAGTGTATTTGTGAAGAACTGGTTAGAAAGCTCAAGATCTTTAAAGAAAAGCATACAGCAGTTAGTGTTTCTGTAAATGGGAGGAAAAAAATCTGCAGCAATATTGGCAAAAATTAGCAGCAGTAAAATTATTCTTTATAGTCACCTGATCTAATCTGACATAACTTGAGCTATTTTATAATTATGCCTTTTATTTCTGTAAAGTTATTAATTTTACTTTCACTTTCCTAGGCCTTTGATCACATTCTTTCTGCTATAGAAGACATTTCTGGACAAATAGGACATAATTATCTGAGAGACAAGTAAGTAGTAACTAACTTTAATGCTGAAATAGGGCTAGGACATCTTATCAGTAAATTACAACTTTTCAGGCCTATCAGTTTAGGTACAGCAAGGATGTCAAATGTAGTTTAAAAGGTTATATACCCAAACCACAGAAAATATAGCAAAAATTGAAAAACTTTTTTTTCTCCAGTACAACTGGAATGTTATTTTTCTTCCATAGCCCAGATTAAGCCTTTGCAAATGCCTCAGTTCACATCCATGGGTCAGCTTCTCTCAGGTTTTGAGAACTGGCCATTTGCACAAGATTTTACCTAAAATGTTAATGTTGATCCTTCTCTGTAACACTTCATGATGATTATTTGTGTGTGGAGACACTAAAAATACTCAGCTACAACTGTGCTGACTGTTTATCCTGTTTCTATAAAGGATGTGTTCAACACCTCTGAAGGTGATGGCAGAGGGTGCTTTGAAATGGCTCAGCTATTTTAAGCCTGTTAGTTTGAAATTAATAATTTATATTATGGATCATTTCAATCTCCTTCTGTTTATAGTTGACTCATCTGGAGAGAAATTAATACTCAGCTGAAAGGTTCAGACATTTTCCTTTAATGTGAAGAGTCACCATTGTGATGGGCAGACTTCCACAACTTAGAGGAATAAGTGTGAAAAAAGGACATTAGACTGGATGTCTTTTAGAGTGTTATTTAAAGTCAGGCAGTTCTTTCCCTGGAGTTAGGCCACTTCATAGATGCAGTCACAGTTCTGGTCTGCTAATGTCCTGCTGACTCAACATGTAAATTCCAACCCAAAAGCCATATGGTTGCTAGCTTTCTGCAGAGCTCCCCCAGCCCTTGCCAACAAGCTGAGTCTACTAGCTTAGGTTTAGCATTATGCTCATGTAACCACACCACTCCTAGGCTGAAGCTGGGTTGTATCTGAGCTCAAGCAGAATTGCTCATCTGTACCCACTTATAGGGACAGTCTCCTTTCTTTCCTTTTCCTCTTTGTTCATTTTGGCTGTGAAGAACTTTCATGAGGCATCCCAAATATAACATTCTCTTTCTTTTGGTCTAAATTTTTGGAAATTAATTTCAGCAGCCTCCAAGACAGGGGAATGCATCCCCAGTTTTTAAATACTGTATTGAAGATAGACGTAAATATTTTTAAAGTGGCAGATTAGAGTTTTACTTCTTTTCAGACATTTGTTAAAAAGTAATCTTTCTCAGTAACAAGTGGAGGAGTAGCTTAATCCAGATTCTTGGTTGAGTATGTGGTTTGATGACTAAGGTATTTTGAATGAGACCACCTTAAATATGCTTCTTTTGGACTATATATACATGAAAGTCCTGCTGCCTCAAGAATTGGCAGCCCCTAGCATCCTCACTGGTATGCTCAGATGTGGTAGTCTGAATTAGAGACTGTTTCTTAGATGCTTTGGCTAGAGAAGAGGAATAGTTATCAATTCTGTGAATAATGTTCAACAACAAAAAGGTTTCAACAATTTAAATAAAAAGTTCTAAACTCAAAATAGCCTTTGGGCAAGATAGATAAAGTCACTTTGAACAGTAGTCTCCAATGGTGCCTCAAACCTTTTAGAGAAAATCTTGAGGAAGGTAGGTGAATGTAAAGCAGCCTTTATCTTCTGCAGTCTAAATATGAAAGAGCAGATATCCTACTATCAGACAAGCTTAGAAGTGTAAATCACAGAAAATACACATCACTTCTAACCCCCAGAGTACATCAATGGCATGAATAAGGCCCTCTGGCAGTGCTTGCAGAAGGACACCATTCTTATGAACTGATTTTCTAGGCTGGCTGTCCTACAGTACCGCTGAGAAAAAGCATATTTCCTTCCAAAGGAGGAAAGAAAATTAAACTTTTAGAATGAAGCTATTAAATATAACTGCCTAAGCAGGAGTTGAAAAATAAGATAGCATGATGTCTCAGAGTACTCTCTCTGCAGTTCTGCAATAGGGTATTTTAATCATAGTACTCCTGCTGTTTGGTAAGTGAAACCATTAAATGTTTTGTGACAGCTGCACAACTCTGTAGCAGGCTTTTCCTTAACCTTCTTCAAATGCTAACTGAAAAGCTTCAAAACACTAATCCCTCACATTTCCACATTCACCATTTTTTAAAATTGCTTAGCTGATAGAAATATAATTTATGCTAAATTAAAAATGCTGTGAAACTAAAATTGTTTGTTGCCATTAACACAGTTTGTTTAAATTATCAGGTGGTCCAATTTTGATAGGAAATTCCTCAGTAAAGTACTGATGAGAAGGTCTGCTCAAAAATCAAGAGACCAGATCCTTAATGTTTTCCATGAACTCAACTTGAAGGATGCAATTAGCTATGTGGCAGAGGTACTTATGAACGCTTGACATATTACAGTATCTTTTGGGTTTGGTGGGTTTTTTTTGGGTTGTTTTATTTTTTTTCCTAATTTATAATATAACTCAAAGTTGATATATTGCAGGAGAAGTCTAAAAGAAAACTATTTTCATTTCTGCTCTGCTTTTTTTCCTAAATGTGTTTTGAGTCTCAGTATCATCTGTTTGAGTGGCTGTAGTTCTTAGCATGCTGCCGGATTCCCAAGAATGAGTATGTTGCAGTTATGTCAGTGTACTTTCCTGTTGGGTTGTACTGAATAACTTTGTTTCTATGTTCATTCCATGAAAAACAAAACAAAACACTAAAATTCCAAAGGGATCAGGCAAACTACTGTCTTTCTAAATGTGCCAACAGCGTGTATTCTGCTCCTGCAGACCAGTGTGATGGCATGACAAATCTCATTTGATGAAGCTCAGTTCCAAATAGTGTCCAAAGTAGTGGACTGCTATAACCTCATTCTGCCAGATCACAGTCATACAAAAAAAAAATGGGATGGATAACTTTAATTCAATGGAATCATAACACACACAGTTCAGAAATCAGGGTTGAAGTGATATACTGCAGATATCAAACAATCACAGAACTGGGAATTTAGAGAAACTGAAGACTTACAACAGGAGAAATTTTTTGAAGTTGCAGTATGAAAGAAAGCTACTGGCCTTCTGCAGGAATACCATTCCCAGGCTGGAGCAATGTTAACAGATTGTGTAAGAACTCCTAATCTTCTTCAGTATGAAACTGGCCACCTTAGATCAAATCTCCACAAATGGGAAGTATTCATACAGTGCAAATGATAGTTTTAAATGCAATATTTTAAACAATTATATTTGAAGTTATTATCTATGCCCATAATCTCCAAGTGAACTCATTTTCACAGTTAGGTGATATAGCAGTTAATTTCTTTAATTAAAATAAACACTATTACTGAGACTGCTACTACTAGTCTTTTATTTAATTATTTATTTATTTAAATGAGCTACAGCTAAGCAGATTTCTTTAGGTGAAACATGGAATTTCAAAGACTGAATTCAGAAAACAAAATTAAATTCAGAAATTATGTTTGTGGTTCACAAGATAAGCAAATACTTCCTTTTGAGATTTTGTAAATTACCTATTCAATTTTCAGACCATTTGATCTTAAGAACTAATTTTCTTTCTCATGGTGCTTTCTGGGACACACCTCAGATAAAGAAAGATAATGACTTTGATGTTGAAGAGCATGAGACTCATGTTCAGAATAACTACTGATTCTGTTGAATAGATTCATCACACTATTTTTTAACAGATACAAATGGATCTCAATAGATCACTAAGCCACGAAAATTTAGCCCAAGAATCTTTACCCAATAATATCTTGAATCCCACTATAATATCAGATTAAGTTACTTTTTTTTTTGAAAGTTACCTTTTCCATTATATCTTAGTACATTTCATAACACAAGGAAAATTACTTTTCTTACCTTAGTCCAAAATGCTATTTGTGTATACTGTGTGTTGCAGACAAAATATATTGGCCAATGTCTACTGATCTGATAATAATAGACAAAAAAATTAAAAGTTCTCCAGATTTTATAAAGAATTTGTAATATGGTTTCTCCCAGTGAAAATTAGATATGTTAGTATCCCTGATCAGTCAAGAGTTGTGAATCATAATGTCCTTCCACCTTTCTCATGTTAATATTCACTTGACTTCTGAAACAAATTTTTGAGCTAAATACGTGTGAATTGCAAGCTGACATTGAAGCCATTTCTTCCAGCAGGAGTAAAGATCTGCCTCCACCAGCTACTCACTCTCTTCTCACATGCAAGAAATGGAGGCATTTAAAAACTATTTTTTTTTAATCTGCTGTTATGCTGTACCTGTACAGTAAACAAGAGCTTGAGAGAGTTCAGTCTGAAGCTAAATAAATTCCTTGCACTTGAGAGGGGTAGCCTAAACCAGGCAAAATTAAAATAATCCAAAGCAAGTGAATAGAAACAACTTAAAATACCTACAGTTCATAAG
This sequence comes from Merops nubicus, assembly GCF_000691845.1. Classification (NCBI taxonomy): domain Eukaryota; kingdom Metazoa; phylum Chordata; class Aves; order Coraciiformes; family Meropidae; genus Merops; species Merops nubicus. The sequence goes on along the minus strand of NW_008585824.1, from coordinate 6,803 downwards.
TTCTGGATAAATTCCTCCATTGGTAATATGGTATGATATATTTATGAAACATTAAATTTGATTTGAAAAGAAAATCAGGTGCACTTAAGAAAATGGATGAGGTAATGCTGACCCAGAATTTATTAGTTTTCTCTTAAGTTTCTTACCTACAGGGGCCAAAGTGTGCTTCTTAATGCCACTTGTCTGATCCAGCACATAGTACTGTAAGGTGTATGCAGGCTACCACAATGTAAGGAAACCTTTGATTGGCTCTTTGACTATAAATATGTAAAAGGAAAACAGAAGAGTTAAAGTTGGAGAAATGTAGATAAAATCTCTTTCAACATTCTGCAAGGCAGATGTTTTTTCTTGGTATATTCTTTATTACAGTTTAAAATTTAGAGATCTGCTATGTGATTCCTTTCTGCTGTGATGGATGAGTTCAGCCTCTGTAATGACAATGTCTCTCAACAGCTACCTTTTGCCCAAAAAAGAGA
>NW_008585824.1:0-6296 GCF_000691845.1 Merops nubicus | reverse complement strand
TAGGGAAAGCTGTGAAGACATAGATCTGAGCTTTTCCAGCAATGTTACACTGGTTTTAGAACTGAAAGCAAATCTCATCTCTTCAGTATCTCATCTCTTAATACCATAACTCTTTCAGATAGTCTCATAGACTTCTACCACCTTTTACTAGAATTCTAAAAATTGCTGCTTCCAGTCTGGTAGACAACTAACAAAATTTATTGCTGTATCTTTGAAAATGCTACTGTTGGTGCAGTGATGTGTTGAGTCACAACAATCTGCAAAGGTATCCCCATGCACACAGTTTGTCATGTGGAATAAAGTAAAAGCCCATTCCTAACATCTGTGAAGATAAGAGTTACACTGCAAAAGTGCAAGGATATAATTTGCAAACAGACTGAGGCCTAAGAAATTACTCACCTCCTCAGAAAAAAATCAGGAGAGTGGAATAATTTCTCTCCTAGCTTTGTTCACTGGGATAACGTCACTCAATGTAAAGAAACCATAAAACCTAAAAATAGTTTGTATTCATTACCTAAATACAAGTCCCCTGCTTCTTGTGCCATCTGCATAGAGTAACTTTACAAATTATATTCATTTTCTGATATACATTTCACTCTATGTGTTTACAGCTGTAATATGTCTTGTTTCTTTCTGTGGCCAGGGAGAACGTAGAGGTTCCTTGGCATTTATACGTTCTCCAAGTACAGACAACATGGTAAATGTGGATTTCAGTACCCCACGCCCAAGTACTGTGGAAAGCTCTGTCTCTTATTTACTGTAAGTAATGCAGACTGATTGGGAGCGTGGGTGGGGATTTTTGTTATATGTGAAGAAATGGAAATAGTGTTATAAATTTTTAAAAATACAAATTACAGGAGCTCCATTTGATATATTTTTGAACTTCAGTTAATCTTTTCTTTCACATAAAATAGGTATATATATCTGTTTTATTATTATTAATATTGTTGCACTTTACACAGATTTTTGCAGTAACAGCTGGTAAGATTAAGCAGACACGTACATCAGTTTTTTTCACTTGCCTTTTGTTCACCAGCTGCTATAGACAGGGCTAGATGTCATTTCTGTGTCTGCTCCAGAAAAACTCAGGACAGAGGCAAGGAAAAGAAATTGTTTCTTCCTTAACTCTTTCAGGAATCTTTCTACAAAGAGACCGTATGTCATATAAACTGAGAAATCAGTGCTACACCCACCTGAAAGACAGAAAAGAAAGAAAAAATCTTTTTAGATTTCCCTTTATTTCCTGACCTTTTAATTTAGTCAATTTTGACATTTCCTTTTTTTTAAAAAAACTGCATCTCCATTTCTCCCTCTCATTCCCCATTTTCCTGTTTTTTCTTCCTCTTCAGCAACTACTGACTTTTAAAACTGCTGTTTGCATATTGTGTTCTTCTTCAGGAGAGAAAAAGCTGGACCAGTTTGCCTTGACATGCAAGCTTTAGAGCAAAGGAGGAAAAGTATCCGAGACACAGAAGACACAGTAGCTCATCACACCCTACAACAGTACCTGTATAAACCCAGACAGGAGGTGAGGGCAGAAGGCTAACATTGGGCCGGTTTCCAATCTAAAACTAGGAGACATTAGGAACCAAAACTTGGGAGCAAAACACAAAAGGAAAGAATGCATCTGCAAAATCTGCACCCTTGAGGAAGATAGGCTCCCTGTCTACATTTTTTCTCATTTATGAACATGCCTCTAACAGAACTGGTGCTTTTGATTTCACTGGGGCCAATGGAATGCAGAAGTGGGCCCAATATATGTTCTGAAGCAAGATTAAATGGAGGGTAACAACTCAGTTATTCAGACACTTACAGGGAGAAGCTCACTTTGAATGACAGTCACTGTTATGTACTTTAAATTCCTGGACTTACACTTGTTCCATGGTGAAGAAAGAAAGAAAAATAGGATTTTCATTAATACCTTCAGACTAGTCTTTGCTTCATTCTTTTTTTTACGGAGTTGTTCACATTTGCCTGACAATGATTGAATACATTGATTCAGGGCTTCCAGATATATTTCTAAATGAATTAATATTGTCTTCCCTTTCTGGCCACAGCACAAACACCTGTACAGTCGACATGAGATCATGCACAGTGAAGATGAGAAACAAGACAAGGAGATTTTCCACAGGACAATGAGGAAGCGCTTAGAATCTTTCAAGAGTACCAAACTAGGAATAAACCATCCCAAGAAACTCAATAAAATCCACAAGCGTGACCGGGGCCAAAAAAAGGTAAAATACTTTCACAAGGACCTATTCTACAAACTAAGGAGTGGGGAGAGCAGAGAGGACTCTAAAGCCTCCTATGTCCTGCAGTTATCTCTGTCCTATAGAACTCCATGAACTTAAAGGGCCTAAGCAAGAAGAGATTAAACTATGAAATAACTCAAGGGGCCTCTTCTCACATGCTTTGGGGCACTTCTGGGTGAGAGATTTTTGATCAATTGAAAAATAACAGACCTTGAGCCATGCTACAACACCAGGAGGAAAAGCTGCAGTGTGGATGTAGCAGGGTAGCACTGTAGCATAGAGCATTCCACAAAATTACAGCATACAGAGCCCAAGTTCCTTTCTTTTCCTGTAGTTACTACAAGTGTAAGTGGAAAACTCATGACATCAATATTGAGTCTCAATCAAAGATTACAACAGGTTTCAGGGTTATCCTTTTGAACTCATGATTTCCAAGGATGTCACTGCCATATATGATGATGATTTTGGTAACTTTTCCTGTTTCCTTTCAGCGAAACAGCAGTGCAATACCAAATGGACAAATAACGTCAGAAAATCCAGCACAAGATTTTACTTTGAAGGAAAAAGGTAAAATGACTCTTAGGCTAGTTTCATTAACTGCATTTTACCAGCTACATTGTCAGTAAAGGACCACTGAAAAAAATGTGTGATATGAAACAGTGAAGCTGGTATTAAAAAGACTTTTTACTCATAATTCACAACTCAGAGTGGGGATTTGCTCTATACTTAAATGCAATGTCCCAATGATTTAAAAGTTGTTTTTCTAAGCAGATAGATGACAGACCAAATTTTGACTGGCATTTATACTCACATATGTAAAATATAACTCTTTATTTTTTAAAACCAAACAATGCAGTGACTACAATGTAGGTGACCTTCCAGCTTCCTTCTGGATAAGCTGCACAAAGCAACTTTTGCTAGCATTTTCCTCTTTCACCATAGCAGGATATGTCCGGCTAGGACACCATACTGTATAAAGTTCAGTACTTGAGATGATATTCTGATCTGAGTTAAGGTCCATTTGTTTAGAAGGGTCTGAATCAGAGCTGATGATAATCAGCATGTTAGAACTGATTTTTGAGCGTAGCTTTGAAAGGAATACACAGTCAGAGCCCAGTTTCAGCACTAATTCACCCTTCATGCACAAATCCAACACACTGGTCACCTCTGGAAGTGCAATCTGAAGCTGACTGGCCTTGGGAGTATCCATAGCAAAAGTTGGTTTTGCATGTAAAGCCCCAAAATATTTAATCTTACGTTTTAGCCAAATTTTAACACTGATGTCAGTCAGCAAAACATGATGGACATTAATATGTCTGTTATGTAATTACAAAATAATATGTGTCACTTAAAAACTGAAACATGGTTTAAAAGCCACTGAACTAACTCTTATTTGAGTTTTCCTTTGTTTATGGATGCAATCCCTTGATCTTAGAGAGAACTGACATACAATAGGGAGGGATAAATCTTCTCTCAATAGCTTGATACAGTTATTTTTCTTTATGTATGTTCTTTGACTAATATTGAGCATTTTATTTCTTCGACTGACAGGGACAGTACAGGCTGGTGTAATATTCTAGCACCTTTTTGCATGGCAAGAGCTTTCCAGATCCTTTTAAGTGGGTCATTCAATGCTATCTTGTTAAAGAACACTGTGTATAGTTTTCATCCTCTACTTAAAAAGCTTAATTGGAAGACAGCCTTAGCAAGATGTTTAGCAGCTGTTGTAAAACTGATTCTGCTGCACTAGAAGTAACAATGACCTCGCCAGGTTTGAAATCAGTCAGGATACTAATGCTGGCCCCTGACAAATGATGCAAATGCAGTGACTGGTCATTGTAACGGGGTGACATTTGTTAACACATGAGCATTAATTGTATCAGAACTGATACAAACATCTAATCAAATTTGACCTTTTTTTTTTTTCCCCCCAGATTTGGAGTTTTCTGAGTCAGAAGAAAATAATGATTATGAAACTTTGCATCTAGGCAAAGGAGTTGATTTCCTGGCTAATGTGACGAAGCAAAATTTCACAGACACTTCTACCGGTAAAAATACTAATTACCTACAGAGGATTTTTTTCTTAAATGTTAAAAAAAATACTAGAAATGCTGCTGATTTAGCCTGTATTTTTTGTTTTGTTTTGATGTGTTCTATTAGAAAATACATTTGCTTAATATTGATATTAAACAGTTAACAAATTTTGTATATCCAGGGGTATGGAGACCATCAAATTTCCTACTGATAGAACTTATGAGCATGACTACCTAAAACAGATCTAAATCCACTAATTACTTCTAGCAAAGGAAAATGTTATTTGAGAGTTGTCCCACCTTACAAGGCCGTTCAATAACAGTCCTTTGGAGCTGTTTTCTACTTATATTTCAAGTACGTTGTTGTGATAAGTTTCATGCTCCTTCATTCAGGCAGAATTTCTCCTCTTAAATTCACAACTTTCTCAGATCCTTAGTGGCTCATGGAAGCCACTGAAAAAGGCAGATTTGCATAATTCCTGGAGAATTCTTTGGACTTGATCTCCAGCCCTGAAAGGCTCCAAAATATTAGACTGAAAATGTATCACTATGTATAAAAGACATTATATTATACAATTTCTAACATTTTTAAATTTATTACTTCTCTTTAGCACTTTGGTGTTTGAAGTTTCATCATGCTACTGTATGCTTCCTATGTAATGTGCTGCATACAGTGAAAAAAAATCCTTGAGTCTGTACTCTTCCAGCAGACATGCTGATACAGCCTTTTCACTCTTCTGTGACAAATACTATGTTTGAGAATGTATGAAGACATCCAGAAATTGATCAAGAAATACGTTGGTGGCAATATGCAGAACTAGATTAATTTTTTTTAATTTCTTTTTCTGTTAAATACTACAAACTTGATAACTATATTAAAAGGCTTCTGTAGTTTTTGATTGCCCTATGGTCTGCTTTAGCTCCCTCACACTCATCTCATTCCTTTATGGAGTTGTGCAGTTTATGCTTTTGCACTTTCTCACCAGCAAAAAATTCTTTTTTTTGGTTTGATTTGAATTTTCTGTAGTCCTTTTTTTTAATATTAGGTTTTATTTTGCTTAAAATTTGCTGGCTGATTTCTTCTTTTATGAATTTTAATTTCTGTATCCCAAACTGCATATTGGATATAATATCCAATTTCTTTCTCCAATAGAAATCCAAAATGACTAGCAGTAATCAAAGTGGAAAGAGCAACCTACGTGTGTATAATGGTCTATATTGGGCCTATTTACACCTATACTGGTGTGTATTGGCCCATTTTTTCCCCCTATTATAGCCATTCTCTTTTTACAAAGTTTCCTGCTGTATTACCAAGAAATTATTTTGATTAATTGTATTTGTCACTGATGAACTTTTTTAGGAATTGATAACCCAGTATTTTCAGCTGATGATGATCAAAGCATCTACATGAAGTTCTCACCATGGTTATCTAGTGAAGACACTGTGGTACCATCACAAAGGGCCCGAGTGCAGATCCCATATTCTCCAACCAACTTCAGACGGCTCACTCCATTCCGGCTCAGCAATAAATCCATAGATTCCTTCCTGCTAGCAGATGGCCCAGAGGATCGACCCAGGTCTTTTCTCCCAGAATCAACACATATGTAATATTTTAAAAGCTATTATCACCTTTATTTTTATTCAGCCTTCCTATCAATTCAACAAGTAAACCTACTTTTCTGTTTTTTCTTCTTCCAGAGCATCTCTTTCTTTCATGATTTCTTCATAAAACTTAACATCTATTCACCTCCAGACTGAATAACAAAACACCTTATTTTCCTTCTGCAGAAAAGCTGTCCAAATATTTGGGGTTCTGCTCTTTGCTTGGCTAAAATACTTTAAAGCCAAGAAAAAAAGTATTCTAATACCAGCATATGATGCATCCATTTTCAAGAGATTCTACGTTACTTCATTAATCATAGAATCTTTTAGGTTGGAAAAGACCTTAAATACCATTGAGTCAAACCATTAACCCAACTTTACTAAGCCCACTGCTAAATCATGTCCCTAA
>NW_008585823.1:1134-2850 GCF_000691845.1 Merops nubicus | reverse complement strand
AGGTCAGCATGCCTTTGGAGGAAGGAGGGGGGTGGGCGAGAAGAAGGGCCTAGTGCTTCCCCGCTTCCCGACCCGGGATGTTTGAGAAGCTCTTTGCTCAGGGTCTGACCTACTTTGGATGGCAGAAGCAGCCTCCAGCATTAACAAAGGAAGCCAAAATTGCAAACTGCAGCCCAGCAGGCTGCGAGAACAGCCCCCGCCGCTCCGCCCAGCAGTCGGAGGCAATTTGGGAACAGCACTGCGGGTGATAATCACAACGTGTGGGAAACCAGGCTGGGGGCTCTGGGAGAGCAGCAACAAGCACTGGGGCAGCCTGTCCCTCAGCCATCGGCACCCCGTCAGTGCTGCCCCATCCTCAAACCTCTGCCTGCCTGCAAAAGCCCCCTCAACACGGAAACGGGGCTGTGGAGGGCTGGGATGACAGGACAAAGGGCAACTTCCAGTGCTGGCAGTGAGACAGAAGCAAGGTTATCATAAGCATGTTTGGTCAAAACGTCTTCTCTCCTACAGAAACCAAGATTTTCCACCACCATTTCTGGTTGAGAGCAATCTGCTTCCTCTGAACAGCTTCCCAGATCCAGCAGTTTGGGCCAAAAACGTGTTGTTTTCAAGCCAGCTCTTTTCTTATCTTTCAGCAGATTATTTTGTACATTCAGCAAAGTCTTAAACCATCCCCTTCCTGGCATTAGACAGGCTGTAACTGTGTAGCCATCCCAAATGCTGCTTTGAGTGAATAAGGTATTTGAGACATCCCTTTTGCATTTGCCTGGCAGCCTCTCAGTGCCTCCTTCCAGGGCTGGGTGAGGAGCATCCTGCCCTGCAACTCCGGGCACAGGCTTGGAGCTGGGAAAGTGCCCTGGCCAGCTCCCAGCTGAGGAGTGGGGCTGCACTGGGGGAGCAGGAGGACCAGCCCAGCTCCAGCCAGCAGCGAGGGTCGTGGTGCAAGGGAACAACAACTCTATGAAACACAAAGCAGAAAAGTCGGCTTTTCACTTTCCTTCCTTCAACAGTCTCACCCAAAAAAGCCAAACGCTCCAAAGCAGCAAAAGCTCAAGTGCAAAGCAAAGACGGGACAGGCAGCTCCAGAGTGTGCCTAAAGTGCCTCACGTCCCAGGTGACAAACTGGGGAAACACCCAGTAGCAAAGGCCTGGAGGTGGAAGCTTCTCCATGGAGAGCTTTGCTCAGCCTCACCAGTGCCACGTCCTGCTCCCCACCCACCCAAGCAGAGGGATGAAAATCCCAGGTGAGGACACTGCCCAGCAGCTCCAGGCGCTGTGACACCGGGTCCTGACGAGGCCGTGCCCAGCTGTGAGCCCTGCTGTAGCTGCTGGCACCGTGGGAAGGATGCCACCCTTGCAACCTCCCTGCTTTCAGCCCAGGCTGGCAGATCACTGCAATAGCTCGTAAGCTGTCAAACCATATTTTCAGAAGCAAATTGCTTTCATAATTAATTTAATTATTATTACAGTGCTGAGTTTTTGTATCTGCTTAATAAATGTAATCAGGTTTCGCCCTCAGCCTCCTTCCCTACTGCTTCCTTTCGTGAGTTGAGAGATCTGGGGAGGGGAAAGAAAAACCTAGGCGCAGGCTGAGGGATTAAAGTTTCGGTGGTTGTCATTTGTCCAATGGAACATGTTTAATTACCCCGTGAGCCTGCCCATGCCACCGTGTCACCCGTGGCTGGCGGGGGAGGAACCTCAGCCCCAACCCACGCT
>NW_008585823.1:427-843 GCF_000691845.1 Merops nubicus | reverse complement strand
CCGCAGCCACAGAGGGGGATGCTGGCAGAGGCCCCCCACCCATGGCGGTGCAGGGTGAGACCTCTGACTCAGCTGCTCTGGGTCCTGTCCATGCCATCCTTGCCTTTGGGGCACCAGCCCAACCACCTCCCGAGCCTGAAGAGCACTGCATTACCATTGGTACCTTTATCAAGCAAACTTGTAATCTAATCAAAACGATATCAACTTAGTTTGACAAGATCTATTTTCCATGCACCCGTGTTGATTGGCATTTATTATATTACCTCCTTAATTTTTCATTAATGAGGTCCCGTATCAGCTCCTCCATTATACTGTCCAGGATTGATGTCAGGCTGACAGGCCTGTAATTACCCACATTATCCCACTGACTCGTCAGAAACACGGGCACGCCGCGAGGTTCCGCCCACCCCCAGAGC
>NW_008585823.1:0-359 GCF_000691845.1 Merops nubicus | reverse complement strand
GGCCCCCCGTGCCAGCGCCGGCCCCATCCACCACTGGCAGCTCTCTGCCAGACGCAGCTAGTGCGGCTCTCTGTCCTGTCGTTTTATTAATTCCTAATTTCCAATTTGCGGGAGGAGAGAACCTTAGCCCTCCATCACGCTAGCCCAGCAATCACAGCAATGAGCCAAGTATCTCTGGACAGTCTTTAATTTATTTCCCGGCGCACACGGACACTGCTGAGAGACTTGATGGCACCAGCTTAAACATAATAAATTACTCAAGTACCAGAGATTAGTTAATAAAGTGTCAGGCGCCCGTAAAGTGCTGCTTTGTCAAAGATACAAAATATTCCTCTGTTTCTCCCAAGACAAATAGCTCC
>NW_008585822.1:0-997 GCF_000691845.1 Merops nubicus | reverse complement strand
TCCCAAACTTCCTCCAAATTCCCCCAATCCCCTGGAACTCCCCCAATTAATGACGTTAATTAAGCAGGGAACTGTCCCTGCAGGAGCCGCTTCCACCTTTGACCTTCGCCCGCCCGGGAACAGCCCCGGGGAAAATCAGCCCAAATTTAACCCCCGCAGCGCCGAGGCCCCGAAACTGCTGAAAAATGGGGAGAAAAGGGCAAAAAGGGGAAAAATTCCAATTCTTCAGTCACAGGAATTCTTCTTTTTCTTCTTCTTTTCCTTTTTTCTTTATTCTTCTTCTTCTTCTTCTTCTTCTTCTTCTTCTTCTTCTTCTTCTTCTTCTTCTTCTTCTTCTTCTTCTTCTTCTTCTTCTTCTTCTTCTTCTTCTTCTTCTTCTTCTTCTTCTTCTTCTTCTTCTTCTTCTTCTTCTTCTTCTTCTTCTTCTTCTTCTTCTTCTTCTTCTTCTTCTTCTTCTTCTTCTTCTTCTTCTTCTTCTTCTTCTTCTTCTTCTTCTTCTTCTTCTTCTTCTTCTTCTTCTTCTTCTTCTTCTTCTTCTTCTTCTTCTTCTTCTTCTTCTTCTTCTTCTTCTTCTTCTTCTTCTTCTTCTTCTTCTTCTTCTTCTTCTTCTTCTTCTTCTTTTTCTTCTTCTTTTTCTTCTTCTTTTTCTTCTTTTTCTTCTTCTTCTTCTTCTTCTTCTTCTTCTTCTTCTCTTTCTTCTTCTTTTTCTTCTTCTTTTTCTTCTTCTTCTTCTTCTTCTTCTTCTTTCTTTTTCTTCTTCTTTTTCTTCTTTGTCCTTTTTCCTTTCCCTTCTTTCTTTTCTTCTTCCTTTCCCTTCCTTCTTCTTTTCTTCTTTCTCTTCTTTTTTCTTCTTTTTCCTTTTCATCTTATTTTCTTTTTTCCTCTTCTTTTCCTTCTTTTTTCTTCTTTTTCTTTTTTCTCCCTCTCTTTCTTTTTTCTTCCTCTTTTCTTTCTCTTCTCTTCTTTTCCCTCTTCTTTTTCTTATCATCTTTTCCTT
>NW_008585821.1:40225-64669 GCF_000691845.1 Merops nubicus | reverse complement strand
TTTTTTTTAATTTAATTTCCTTTAGGGTGAGACAGATGTTAGTTGGTGATTTGTTTTCTTAATGCTCAGGATTTGCATAATAAATATGAGGTCTGTCCCATGATTTTTAGTCAGTCAGCGATGGGGAGATTTTTAAGAGATGAAAGGCATTTCATAATTAGAAGGGCTTTTAAAAAAATTTTTTTTCTTTTTTTTCCTGAAAGGAGATGAAAAGGGCTATAGAGCTCTGCCCTCATTACGTTGCATATTCAACACATCAGAACATCTTGATAAATTGGGAGAAATACAATGAGTATTGTGCTATTGAACTATCTACCCTAGAAAGAGGAAATAATTAAATATTGCCTGCTTAGCTTGTGTTTGCATGAAAAGAGACATATACCTAATCCAAATATATCCCTTCATGTTGGACATGTATACTTTGTTTCCATACACAGCTGTGTAGTCCTGCATGTTTATTTACCTGTCTTACCTTTACAGTTGCATCAGACATCATACATTCAACTGGTACCTGAGCTCGAAATCCGTAAATGTTAATTGCCAATGAAACATTGATGGTCAGTCAGTCCATGCAGTGGGAAGGCGAGTTGCCATTCCCACCAAAGCCCCGCTGCCAGCTCTCATGTATAACACAAATCTGGTAGCTGTTTAACTGATAGACATCAGGGCAGTGGGAGAGTATGGACTATACTAATTCAAGGAAAATGATGGTAGACTTGTATTACACAATACTACATACCTTCCAGGGAGCTGAACAAGCTATATTTAAACCTCAGGTTTATTTTTGTAACTATCTTGTCAATCAGGGCTATAGTTCTCCTGTGTGGGAATAACTGATTATATGCTGATTAAGGAAGGAAGCTATTTCAATCATATGGAGGCAGCACGCCCTATAAAGTACGATTTCTTGTGGGCAGTGATCAATAGAAGTACCAGGGCTTGCGGACAGGTAAGTACCTTTTTTTTTTAAAAAAAAAAGTGTATCTGCAAAGACTTGGCTTAAAAGCTTACAGCAATCATGTTAGCCTTGATATTTTTTTTTTTTTCCTGGGGGCTGTTTATGATGTTGTAACAGCTAACCCTGAGATGTGACACCCTTCACTTTTTACATGTCCTACTGGTACATGTCCTGATGCAGAACAAATGGCCTCTGACTGTAGTATAACACGTTACGTGCCTTGTCATGCGCTACATGACCAGGTGAAAGGCTCTCTGTGGAACTTCTGGTGGAGCTCATGTAACTGGAGGAGTTGTGCAGGGGGCAGAAGGGTATCATTGACAATAAAATTAAAAAGAGTCCAGCTAGCTGGGGGCAAAAAGAGAAGGTCTCCTGGTTCCTATGTTGTGCAAATAGATAGCGATGGTTCCGATGCAGTCGCTGCCCAAGTTGGCAATGAGCAGCTGAACGAGGCAGCCCTTTGGGCCACTGATACTAGTGTTTATTACTTTCAAGATGTGCTCCGCAGTAGCCCACGTTCCCAGGCTCTTGGCTTTGGTGGAAGGGTGAGACAACCCCTAAGAGTCACTACTTTATCTTTGGAAAAAAAAAGATTCCCAGCAGTTCGCTCTTCCTAGAGATTTTCCTTGGTGAGGTAGAGGTAACAAATCCTTTCTGGCTTTCCTCTATGCAGAAAAAAAAGGGCTGTTTAGAGGAAAAACCCAGCAGAAATCAAGGCACCAGAGCGGGACAGGACAAAGAACAGATAACCTTAAAGGAAAAACACAAACAGCTTTGGCATCTCAATGGGAAAATGAGCAAGCAGATGTTGTCTGCTCACAGCAGGGATCCAGTTGTGTTGGCACCAAAGTAATTCTTGGAATTCGCTTAGTGTTGGAGTAGCATGAGAAGGCCTGTGGTGCACAGATCTACCAGACCAATTCTGTGTATGTGTATAGCGAGGCACAACGCAGGCTGTCTCCCCTGAGAGAAGGTGGGAGCCAGCCTAAACCTTTCACATCTTCTGCTGTTCTCCCTAATCCTAGATGGACTTGCAAATGTGTTGCGATTTTATTTTCATTACTAACCAAGCCTCTGCATTGCAAGTCCTGTGTTACAAGATCGTTGCTTGTATAGTGTTTCTCTGAAGTCATCCCTTGCTTTTTAAGGGACGACTTCTTCCTTGGCCCTTCTGCCACCCCTCCAGTCTTTCTTGGTGCACATCTCAAACTCGGCATTATGCAGATACTGGGGAAGAGTGTGTGCTATATTAAGCAACATGAAGTCTATTTAAGAACACCTATCTTCTGGTCCCTGAATCCAGCTGTCCCTGCTGACTGCTGTGGGTGCTTCTGCCTATGATTTGCTATCCCAGGACAGTGTGGTTGTCTAAATGTGGCTGGTGCTGATGCCTTGCAAAGCCTGCAGTGCTCTGGAGAAATAAAAAAAAAAAAAAAAAAAAAGGGGGGGGGGGGAATGCTAAAGACCCATCACTGGCACTGCTCAGAGCAACCATAACTGATTGCACTTGTTGGACTTATTTGTGAGAAACTGGGGAGAAGGACATATCCTAGACTTTGTGCAGGGCCTAAGGACTTTACTGTTGGTAGGACTGTTGCAGTAAGAGTGCAAGCAAGACGGTGCTGATGTGGACTGAGGAGGTGCTGGTGCAGCCTGTGACTCCTTCCAACAGTCAAACCTGACTGTAGATGAATGTCTCTATCTCCTCCTGACTCCTAAAAGATAAGTAATTGTAGCACTCCATGGATCATGATGTTGCCAGCACATCTTGGTGGCCTAAAAGTAACATTTGGCCTCATCTAACTTAGAGCTTCTTTGACTTACTCTGTTCTGCACATTCACTGTCTTCAAACCTTTTCCAGCAGAGAGAAGCTTAAAAGTTGTAGCTGCTCCCAAAGCTCATTGGGCAGTGGGGGAAGGGAGGGCATTGTGGGTGAGGACTCAGTTTTGCATCTGCTGCCTGATGCCTGTTCTCTGAATCTCGCCACTACAGCAGTTCCTGTAGGCTGCAGCAGTAAGGGATATCATGCCAGGCATCCCAAGAGCTGGGCTTTGCCAAAGCTAACAATAGTTAATGTGGAGGTTAAAGAATACTTGGTCATTTGCCAGATTCTTCAGTCACAGTCAGAAAGATGCTTAGCAGGGGAAGGAACATCACACAGTGACGTTCAGACTCGGAGGCTGGGAAAGAAATCAGCCAAGCAGGAGTCAAGCTGCACAGTGTGGCATGTATCCCCAGGCTTCTGGATGGAGCGGAGAGGAACTGCAGGCTAGCCCTGCTGCAGGGAGGGCTCCCTTCCTCCGAAGGTGCTGTACCCTATTCTGTAGCTGTGAAGACACAGGGAAAGCTGTTTTCTGGCAGTGAGAGAGAAAAGAGACATTAATACTCTTATCTTGTCTGAGGTAGGGACTGGGGACTTGATGGGTCAATGCTGAATGAGGATCAGGGGAAGGCTGCCTGCTGGGAACTTCTGCAACAGCCCAGCCTGTTCCTGGTGCTCTGTTCTTGCTGGAGGTCAGTGCTGGGCACTGATGGCCTTGGTGAGGTTTCACCACCTGGTTGTCTGTTACCTGGGAATTACAGCAGGATTTGTTCTTGTCAGCTGGTCTACAGGGACAGCAAAGCTAAAACACGTTGTTGGTTACCACACTGAGATCTGGTGGTGCTCTTGACAGTCCTCTGGGCCATGGTCATGCCCTGTTGGGTAATAGTGTCAGGTTGGAGAGACATCCTCCTTGCAGTGGGTCTTCCCTCTAGAACACCGTCCGTGTGCTCAGAAGGCTGTGTTAGAAGCCAGGGGATCTGGCCTTAGCACTCTCCTGCTGGAGAGTCTCAAAGAAGCAGGGCTTTGAGGAGATGTCTGCAGAGGATCTCTCTGCATAGGACTTTTCCCAGGCAGATGCTGCCACAGTATCTGAGTCATGTTCTCTTTCCAGGCACAGAGGCTGGGAGCAGGCTTTTTGCTTCTGCAGACAAGCCACAGTGCTGCTGTCCATAGACATGCAATGTTCAGGCCTTTAAATGAGGTCCTGTCAACAACAGTGAGATCCAGTTTACCTAGGGCACAGAGCTGCCCTTCTTGTGAGTGGCAAATAGGTCTGAGCTCCTTGCATCTGACTGTCTTGGGGATAAGTGAATGGGCAGGGTGGATTGACCTGTCTCTCCCCACCGGAGCTGCTCTGAAGGCTCCTTGACCAGACTGGTGTCCTGGACCAGCTCTCTCTGCACAGCTGTCTGTATGCTGTACCTGTAAAGGACAGAATCTTCACCTTGAAGGACTTGTGATCAAAACCCAGAAAGAGCTGTTGAATGTTAGAATTGCAGCTGGGCCTTATGGACAATGTGAGAGGGTGGCAAGTGAGAAAATGCAGTTCTGGAGATGGTTGTGTGCTCTTCTCACCTTCCTGACTTTTTTCAAAGATCAAAGAAAAGATTCTGGTGATCCCAGCTGTAGTTCATATCCTGAAGCTGTTTGGGATGCTCAAGTCAAAACCTACCTTACCACACATCTTCCTGACACGTGTTTTTGTTTCAGGTGAGTCAGCAGCACATACTGTTGAGCAAGTGTTGAAGGAATGCAAACTGCTTTGGTAGAGTGGGTTGGGCAAGCCATCTTGGCTACTTTTTGTGATGGAAGCCAAGTAGTGGTACAGTTATTTTTGTTATGAAGCTGTTTCCTGTTTTGGTGAACGCTTGCATCTCTGTGAAGATGGTCAGAAGCTTCTCTGAGCAGTTCATTTTCCACAGGGGAGGTAGCTGCATGATCTCTGCCTTGCACAGTGATGTGCTGCATGAGATCCAGGAGACTCAGGACACGTTGTGGAGGCCAACAGTTCTCAAACTGGCTGTTTGAAGTTTGACAAGGGAAGCACGTTTGGAGATGTAAATAAATGGTCTGATTTTTTTTTTTTTTTAATTTTTTTATTACCTCTCCTGTGCTCTAAGGTTTCACATTACCATAAAGGTACCAGCTTTCTGTACAGCAGGGGAACAATTCAGTTGCCTGACCTTTACACCTTATCCCTGAGGCTGGAGTGGGGTGCTGTGAAGATTGCTTTCCTCCTGTGCTTCAGACTCAGTCTCCACTGAAAGGTGTGGGAGAGGAGCATAAGGCAGCAAGGGCACTGAGCTACTTCACTGAGAGAGTGGTCATGTGACCACTGGCCATTCACTGGAATGGGCTGCCCAGGGAGGTGGTGGAGTCATCATCCCTGGAGGTGTTCAAAAAATGAGTGGAAGTAGCACTTGAGGCTATGGTCTAGTGGTTAGGGAAATGTTGGGAGGATGGTTAGACTCAATGATCCTAGAGGTCCCTTCCAGCCATAGTGATTCTATGGTTCTAGCACTCCATGCATGCTTTTCTTTAACTTATTTAAGAAAGCAAGTGAAAAGTCTGTTCTGGTTACACGAGAAATCCCATTAAACACAGCACAAGTGACTGTGCCCTAGGAGGGTTCAAAGACAGTAAGAGCTCGGGGTGCTGTGTGAGACTAGCAAACGAGCAAACCTTGGCTATGTGCTGCCACCCAGAAGAGCAGATAACAGTCAAATACCTTCAACAACCACCAGCTGGTAGCTGCTGAAACACTGTGGGCAGACATCTGCAGCTTTTGGATGAGAGGGTGACTCAAGCCTACCTGGTATTGGGAGAAGTAGAAAGAGTACCCCAGAAAGCATCTGTGGGCTAATGGGCCTCATAATGAGGAGGGAAAAATAAGCAGCCATGCTTGTATTCCTTCATACCTACAAACCCATCATGTTACTAAAACAAAGGGGAATGAGAACCCTAGAAATAGGCTTAAATGTTATAAAAATGGGAGGAGGACTTAGTCATTTGGCTATTATTAAAATACCCAAGAAGCAGACAAATTCCTCCACTCCACTTCCACGAGTTACGTGGGAGCTGTGGAAGTTGTGTTTAGCCTGAATGAAATGCTAGAGTAATTTAAATTTTTTTTTTAATGCATTAAACTGTTCTGATGTTCCATTTATATGTATAGCAACTGGAAGTGTCATCTGTGTATACTTTAAATAATGACCTGCATACAGTAATTTCATCCTTAGTTCATTTAGGGTCCAGAAATTAAAAAAAAATGTTTTGTTTTTTTTTTTTAAGCAGGCTTTTTTTGCATAACACTTAACTTGCTGCAAGATTTTTCTTATCTGGTCTTATCTTTCTCTCTCTATCTACTCAGCTATTCAAATCCTGTCTGAATTGCATTCATTTCTGACGTGCCACAAAACCTGATATGCAAAAGCTTGTTATTTAGCGAGAGATGCAGAAACTATTTTAGTCTGTGTCTTTTGACCTATAAATGAGATAACATGATTAATTTTTACATGCAAAGCTTGGTGTTTATTAGCATGGTAAATGGTAATTTGACAAAGAAAAATATTCCTGATGGGCATAATAATTAATGCTTTCACTCAAAGTATAAAGATTTTAATAATGGTATGATACGAAAATGACTGAGGAAAGAGTTGACTGTTTTCCTGTTAGTGATACAAGGATGTTTCCTTTTTTATAGCTCCTGTATCCCTGCTTTTTTCAAGTGTTCTTCATACTCAATAAGAGTACAAATCATCATGCTAATTCATTGAGTTTCTTCTCCTGGGTCCTAGGTTTGGATGAACCTTATGATTTGATACTTCTGCAGGATACCCATTGAAAGCCACGGCTTTTTTCTTCGGATTGAATTAAACTATTTATGGTGTCGTCATGTTTCAGTAAAGATCTTGTGGCTTGAGATGATGGCTGCTCAGCAGAGCGCGGGAGCACTCCTGCGGCGTGCCTTGAGGAGGGCTGTGCAGGCATGGGGATGTGTACTTTCAGAAGTAAGGCGTTGTGCTTGCTATTTTTAATAGCATGTGCAAAGCAGGAAATGAGGGAAGTATGGCATAGCGCTTCTCATTTCAAAAACTCTTTTTCTTGAGCTGCGCTTCTTCCTGTGGTGGAAGCTGGTTTAGACTGGCTTTATCCACTATCAGCCTTCAATAGGTAAGATTAATTTACTGAATGTAGCTACTTGGAGGGTTCATGTAGAAAAGCCAGAAGTGCTGAATGTTTTATTGGTATAATGAGGGAAAGTTGCCTTGCTTCTTAGTCATTGAGAATGTATTATTAATGCAAAAACACTTTCCTTGAATTTAATGCTATCTTCAGAAGAGTCTGACAAGCAAGAAGGTCTCTTCAGGAAGACTGAAGCCTATCTGGTCACTAAGTCTCTTATGCCATACTTACTGCAACATAAAGTGCTGTCACTGATTTTGATTTTTATTTTTCTCTCCAAGACCAGCCAGTCAAGAGTTACTGGCAGGATGGTCATGCTCAAGTGTTTTGATAGTCCCTATTCAAGCAAATGTTGCACTAGAGACCTTGAGGCCTCTTCCAGCTGACGTTGATCTCTGACATGACCCTACTGAGGAGCTTGAACTCTAAACCTGTTTCTGAATTCTGTATCCTGCGTCTTCCTCCTCCCATTCACATGCAGGTCAGTACACTGTTTTCATATCTGAGCATTCACCATTACTTTTAATTAGCATTGAAGAGCTGGATACAGAAGTTGTGGCTGGAATTTGGCTGTGTTTTATTGTGGGGTGTGGGGAATTACAGGTGGCTGTGCAGTTTGAAAGATCATTCTTATATGAAATTCAGCAGTGGAATGAACTTCTGCCTTGAAGGACAGCCCTTGGAGCTTCATCCTTTATTGAAGTGCAGTCCTGAATGTGTATTTTTGGGGAGACCTTTAGTGAATATAAAACTTGTCTGACCTTCAGTTAAGAGAATATCTTGCAGCAATGGCTTTAGAATGATAAGAAACATCAAAAATATCAGAACACCAAAATATTCCATATATCCAGCATTACTGTTTCATCACAGGTGATGTTAATCTGAGGTTCAGCTCAGTTTTCTTAAATTTTGTCTAGGAAAAGATGTATGGTATGGATTCATTTGTGAGAATCCTTCTGCCCACTGTGCTTGCCATGATGCAAAAATACCCATTTCACTGCCACTTTAGGATAACTCCGAGTTCAGTCTTATAAACGCTGGTGGCTACAACATACTGTAAATGAGTCCAACAGCAGTAACATCAACAAAATGAGGGAAAAACGTAGAATCCAGCACCTTCTAGTATCTGGAGAAAAAAAAAAATTACATGTACATAAAGGAAGACTTGGATTTCCTAATTTGATACTAACAACCCATTGCAGCATGACTGGGTTGACAATAGAATAAGCTTCCTCACTGAGACCTGCTTTCTATATTGTTTCCAGCTCATTGGATGTCTTTGAAGGTTGAAGCTGAGCTTCCGAGACATTTTTTAGCCCTAAATTCATATTCCCTTTTTGTATTGACCAACACTCCTGGTGTTCTGAGATTGCCTGTTAACCAGTGCCATACATTATCAAATAATTGCGTTGATGAAGTCAGCTGTTAATTTTTAAACTTTTTATTCCTATCAGTCTGTCCCAGTGGAGAAATTACATGCTGCAAATTGTAGCCGTTTTGTTGCCATATGAGAAGTGAGGGAGAAATCAGCAGAGAAGTTTAAAAATTACTGCCTTGAGTCTCCTCTTCCAGTCAAGATTTTAAATAAAGTCTGCAGAGTTCCTCTGTACTTGCATTTATGTAGGTAAATGCATAATTTGGCCAGTAGGCAAACGCAGGTCTCTAATGCCTTACCTAAATGAGAATACAATGGAAATAATACTGATCATATGGTGTAAGACCTACTTAAATGCCTTTAGACCTTAATAATTAACTACTTCAGTAGTAGTAAAGGTTTGAAGAAGTAATTTTATACTGGTTTGAGGGGATGTGATAATAGCAAACAGTTATGGTTTGTTTACCTTTTACTTTCTTCTTGCCACTCTGATGGCAAGTTGACTTTACTGCTACAAATTACATAGCTTTGATGCTTTTGTTAGCAACCACTGTTAAAATTGCTATATAGCATCTTCAAAAGTGAAAATATCCATCCCATCTTCACACTATTAGTTACATTTATAACAAGTAGCTCTGTGCTGAGACATGTCTCTGCCGTCACCACTGAACATAGTACCAGATATTCAGAATTACCTGTCAGTTTTATTTGCATGATTCATCTCTCAGTAACATGCATTTCAGACTTTTCTACCTCAAGTGTATTTATAGTGCATTCCCCTCCCAAAATATCAACATCCATGAACAGCAAGACTTTGGTGTCATCTTTTTTTTTTTTTTTTAAATAAAATAAAATAAAATTTGATTTTTCTGCCTCCTTTGATTAGAAGGTTTCCAGAAATAGTGAGGACAAACCTGACATACCAAAGCAATAGAAGCATACAGCCATGGGCAGTATGAAGATCAAGAACAGAATGTATTTAAAAACTTATTTATAGTAAGCACACCCCAAAGCAGGTAGGGGATTGTAATGGTTTGAAACCTGCTGCCCCTGGTGGGTGGAGATCTGAAACCCTAAACCAGGTACAGGCCTGAATGAAAGGGGCGTACACCTGTCCTATTCCCACTCCCCTTTTTCCTGTCTTCGGGACTTCCTGCTAAGGTCTATAAAAAGGGGAGAAAGGCACGCCTCTTTCTCTTGCTCTGGCTCTTCCTCTTCTCTTTTCCTCTTGCTCCTTTGACCTTGCACCTGGGCACACGCTGCTCTGCTGCTCCCTGTGCTACCCGTGGCCGTGGCCATCTTGGAGACCTGGGCCTGATCTACAGACTCTTCCCTGCCTCCATCCACGTCCAAGGATTGTGCATCCAGCTTCAATCCACCTCAATCCAGCGAGATCCAGCACCGGGGAGCCTCAGCATAGCATTTGGGTTTTGTATATTTGGAAGTTTAATCTTCCTTACCTTGTTGTTCCTACAACCCCCCTTCCCTGTTAAACCCCTACCCTTCTTCCTTTCTGTACCCTGTTAAACCCCTTCCCTTCTTCCTTTCTGATCCCTGTTAAATAATATATTTCATTTTGTTAATCTTCAATTTGGTGCAAGGTTTTCATTACCCCTGCCTTCCTTGTTTACCTCTCTATCTGGGAAACTGAGGGATAAGGGAGGTGGGACACAGTTCTGCCTTCTAACCGGGACAGAACATTATCTCTTCTGTGGCACCACCGTAATGTTGACAACAGAAGAACTGAGTGCAGAATTTAGCCTCGTGTTCTGATGCCTGTGAAATTGAGAACAAGGTAGTGAGGCTGGCTCTGAGCTTTGGATGCGTGGAGATCTAGTGCAAGTTGCTAAAATGGTAGGAGTGTTTTAATTGATGGCTTGTTATAGACAGAGAGCTACACGTATGAAAACACAGGCAGTTCCTTTTTTATTTAAAGGCTTTCAGGAACAGTGAGTCCCGAAGAGTTGCACTGAATCTCAGCACCGTTAAAGCTGGCATTGCCACCACTGGAATGAGCTTATGTCCATGTGGAGCATGAGTTTATGCTCAGTAATCTCAAGGCAAGGTTGCTGGACAGTTACTTTACTGCACTTGTCTTCCTTCTTCTTTAGTAATCAGAAGCTGCATAGCAATTTGAGTTTCTAAACAGATCATGTCCTGAGTGCAGCTTCCACCTTATGTTGAAAGTGTCTGTGGTAGGCTTGGAGAATATTATGAAGGGCTAGGTGGGTAGACACCTCCCACTTCTGTCCATCCCTGGTACCTTGATACCAATTCTGTAAGTTTGACTTTGGCTTGAAGCCTGGCTGGGGCACCCAAGGAGGTGTGTTCTTAACCCTTTGCTCTTCTCCCTGGCTCCTCAGATGTGTGAAAGCTTTGTCTTCTGTGGTTTCCCTGCCTGTGGGCAGTCCTCCTTCTTACTGTCAGGGAATTCTGTTCAGCGTTAGGGGTAGTCAGTGGTCTTGCAAAGCATAATATATGAGCCTTCTGGGCTGTCCTCTGCCTGCCAGGAACACTGAAGTAGCTATCTGCCTCTTCTCCCACCTGTTTGTGAAGGGGCTGCCTGAAAATCATATCTCCTATTTTGCAGAAAATCCCATTTCAGAAGTTTCTGTGCTGAATTTAATACAATATTTTTCTTATCATTCAGGCCAGTCAAGGGTTTCCTGGACTCTGCATTTTCTGTTGGGTCCTGCCTTGGATCCATGAGAGTTTGTCAACACCTATGGTATCATCAACACCACCACTGAGATTAGAGACTCAAAGTTTTTCAGCTGAATGATTTTACTGTGTGCTGGTTTTGTAAGGAGGTATCACAATAGCCAGTTCCTACTGATCTCTGAGGGACTGTGGATGTCATGGGATGCATTTAAGGCCTTCCTAGGTGAAGGCACATATGGACCATAAAGCTTTAATTTTATTATTATATTTTTTAATTTCTTGTATTATTTCTCTAAACAACCTTTTGGCTCTTCTATCTGCTGAAGTATGGAGGCTAAGCTGATGGGAAAACAGTTGTTTACAGCTTTCCATTTTAGCTTCCTTTGTGAAAGAGAAACTGTGCTGTTTGCCAGGAAAGGAGAGCCACATAGTCAGGAAAGCCTGTATATTCGTCTCTTCAAAAATATTATATTTCAGTCCTAAGTACCATGTCTTAGTTTGAAGTTGTTTTGAAGTTATTTCCTTTGGGTGGGAAAAAAATTGTAGCACAAACATAATTTTAAAAAGAATAAGCAGTAACTTTTAAATTTATATTTTTCCAAGGAATTCCTCAGGACAGTTCAATAGAACTGTTCATGAAATTGCAGATGTTACAGTTGACTATATCAAGCATTTCTGTGCAGAAGATGTCAACTGCAAATGTTCTGCCCATACTTTGCTAATGGCTACTGGATTAAATGCCTTGCAAGGACATGTGACATTGTTTAGTTTCAAGAAGGTGTCTGATCTGGCCTCATCTGAATGGACTATCTTGTACCTTTATCAAAAAAGCATCACTCAAACCAGATTGCCTTGTCTTGGTTTGTGAACTATAAGTTTTTCACCCCGTGTCCCAGAATAGCCCCAGTTGGCACCAGTGGCTATAAACTATGTATATTTATAGTGATGCTGCAGGGTACCAGAAATAGTGACCAAGGTGGCTATTGGCCAATGGCTGCTGAATGCCCTGAATCTAATGAATTAAAAAGCTCATGGACCTCCTTATGGGGAAAATGCAATCAGATTGTCTCTAATTATGACCCCAGATGATCACAGAGCAGTCCAGAAATAGCAAAGCATGGGCAGTGAACTCCCTTGATACAAGACAAAGCTGGATGGGTCTGGTATTGGATCCTTTTTCATGGAAAGACTTACTGGACTGTCAGTCCTGTTCCTGGAGGGGCTGGTTACAGCTATGTGAGACAATAAATCAGCTCCTGCTCCTCTGGAAAAGAAACTTCTTGGCTCTCAGCTCAGCCCCTGCTGGCAAAAAAAAAAAAAAGTGGGGATGGAGAGCCAGTTTCACACAGCTGTGCCAAGTCCAAGATGCCAGCTTGTAAATCACCTGAATTTGGCCTCTTATGTCTGTACCCTAGGTGGGAGAATGGCTACAGAAAGCTCTGGATAATGGAGTTACTGTGCATGGGAGCTGTGGGTCGGGATGGCTCTGTACTTTATGAGAAATGGGAGGTGGGCTGGTGGCTGGGCAGTGTGTGTTTGTGTACACTCTGGAGTTGAGGTGTATCTTCATTAGCTTATGTGGGAGTTGTATTAGCAACCCTTTATTGTTTTAGTGTCTGATCTGAGACCTTGCATGGGCAGCATTTGCAGTTTGGGAGTGGTTGAATCTAGATCTTGATGTGTGTTGGAGCTTAGAGTGCTTTGGAAGGAGGTCTTGTTGGTGATAAGGAAGTGGACAGTACAGAGCGGCAGGACTCCTGGATTAAGTCCCACCTCTGAATTTGCATGTGTTGAAATCGCTTTTAAACCCTGTCTGTGCTACTGAATGCTCTGAAGGTTGGTAAGGTAATGCAGCCCTGAAACCAGGGCACTGATGTCTTGCTTTCTTCTGCTAATACAAAAGTTTTGGAGCCATTTTACTGCTAAAGCATTTGTTTTCCTCTAGCCTTGTGGGGTGATGTTAGTTGCCTCTTTTCCTTGTTCTGAAATTCAGAGGTGCTCACTGAAACATCTTGGATGAGTTTAACTGGAGAGATGCATCCAATGCCAGCTGCCATCATGACTATCAGAGCTGAAGTTTGCCAGTTATTGTTTTGCTGATGGATCCTATCTTTTTCAGCATTTCAGCAGCAAATAGTACAGATGGTAAGAGCACAGTGTCAGGCCTTAGGATGCTGCAACACTCCTGCTAAATGGTGGTCGAAGACACTAGAAGGATGAAAGCACATCTGATCTGTTTGGCAGGATAGATGAGGACATTAGGAAAGCTCTGTTCTGCTTAGGGTTTTTTTCTTTGTGCTCTTACAGATGATTGCTATTGTAATATGCTGTCTTGTTCTGTGTTTTTACCTTTCAGCTGTTGTCAGACCTGTATGTCTAGGCAGTAGTCTGATGTGGGTATGATATGATTATGCTTCTTCTGTGTCATAGAAAAAGAACCTAACGTTGTCCCTACTAAAGATGGTGATGCAGAAAGCACTAAAAAAACTAGAGGTCTGAGAAGTGTTTCTATAAGCGTGCAGTATCCTATAGACTGATCTGTGTGCTCTATCTCAGAGGGATGTCCTTACAGAGACAAAGATGGAGGGACTGAAGTAGCAGTCTACCTAATTGTCACTTTTTTTTATTACGGTGGGTAATCCTCTGTCATTTCGTAACATCTTTTTCTCCTCCTGTCCTGTCAACTCCAATACCTGCTTTACAATCTCACGTTTATTGGGATGGCAGAAGATTGGGATCCCATAACTGCTTTATAGCTGGTTTGCTGTGAGACCCAGCGGATGGAAATTACCTTGAATAGTAATGAAGTTACAAGTGCATGTGATGAAATGCCAGCGTGCGTCACTGCCCTCTTCACATTTTGTACTGGATGTGTTATGTTTCTATTAGCTATAAACTGAAGGACTTGTTCATTCATTTGCACTGTTTTACAAGATACACTAGGCTTATGTCTAAAAGATAATCCTAGTATTTTTCCTACTGATAAGGCCTGGATTGATATGCACTTTCCAGTAGGATCTAAACCCTTTGGTATAAGAGACATTTCACTTCCATGAAACATTTCATACTTTCAAATATTTATAGAGCTATTGAAATGTTAAGAATCTCGCATATAATCTGACTCTTAATTTAAAAATCTATACATTTTGTAAAATTATAGTAACCTTGTTAAGTTTAAAATAGTGTCGTTGGTTCGGAGTAGTAATCTGTGAAGTTTCCATGCACAGTAAATCTCATTTTTATGCAGAAAAAGATCTTCAAAGACAAATATTTGCAGTAATAGAAAAGACAACATGGAGAAATGGTGTCAAAGAACATTATTCTTCATATAACTGTTTCCTTTCTTTTCCTTATGGACCTTTGCTGGAGAAGAATACCCAGCGCTCTGTGTGAATCTGTGTGCCTCTAACAAGTGACTGGTTTTAGTCATCTTTATGTGAGGGGAGGGTTGGGAACTTTGAGTGACAGAGTTTAGGAGAATTCTGCTTCTTTAATGTTTGAGGTCCTTCAGATGCTAGTTGGCTTGATTTCTGTAGATGGTGGGTGCATTTGAGACTGTTCCAGAGAGATAAATGAGTCCATCTCACCAAACCCTGCCAAGGGCACACCACCAGTTAGAGGTATTTTCATAAAAGTGGGAGAAACAAGGGGCCCATCTCACTAAGCATCTGAATCAGTGGGTATTTTCCTGTATTTACTTTGTCATGTTCTTTGACTTCTTCTGTCATACCTGTCCAAGCTGCTTGTGCCAGTCAGTAGAACCGACACATCTCAAGTCAACATCTTGAGCCCTTATGCATCTGGGTTTACACTGACGGTGCTTAAGCAAAGATGCCTGTTATGCTCTGTACCAGGTATTGTCTGTTTGAATAGTGTAGCCATTTCACCAGTACAGGGTAGAGCCCCAGGAAATGAAAATCTTTTCATGAAAATGTTTCATTTTGTTCTTTAGCAAAGCTCAGCCAGGAACAAGCAGTGTCAGCTTCTTATGGTGTCAGAATGCCTTTGGGGTAATGCTGCTCACCTTTTATATTCAGCAGCTATCCTAGAAGTCAATTAGAAATATTGGCAAAGGCAAAGCCTTTCAGGCCTGGTACAGAGTTGCATAATTTTTGGAAGACCCACCTCCTGGAAAGTTCAAGTGTTTCTATATTAGCCTTTGCCCAGACTAAGAAAAAAATGGAGTGGGAAATTTGTGGGACATGGAAGAAGTCAGTTCAGCAACACTGAATTGCTTTGATACTTTTTTTCAAAACCAGCCCAACATCTCAAGGATCTTTAGATGACACATGCTCATACAACATTTAATGTTTTGCTAAAAGAGCCCGAAAGCTTAGTTTTTGTGGACTTCAGTATTTTCTCCTAATGACATACAGCTTCTGGATCTGGATCTGGCAACTGGACTCTACTCTTTCCTCCCCACGAGCCAGTCTGCCTGGTGAAACACCAGCCTTTGTGATGTACAACACTAAGCTGTTCCATAGTTCTTTGCATTCATGGATATCAGAGTTACAAAGAGGAAGCCAAGAGCTTTAGCAGTGTTACAGAGGAAAATGAGTCACAGAGTAGAAGCAACTTGCTCAAGGTCACCTTATAAAGTGGTAGGCTAACTCTCTAGCACAGTTAGCAATGAAATACCTTTTCCTTGGTACTCTGAGCTAGAACATCAGAAAATTCACATCCTTAAGGAGTATAACTGTCTTTCATTATTGCAACATGGAAAAAGTAGTTTTCCAGGGATTTCCCTTCAGTAAGGGAATGGTGGTATGAAGTATGAACCACAAGTTTGAATCAGTGTGTTAGCAGGGAAAGGCAGCTGAATTTATTAAAAATATTCTTCAACTATTTTGGGTTAGTCCAACATAGTAGAATGTTCTTATTTGGCCCTGTATGATACTTCACTGCAGTTACACTGATGAGACTGTCTCAGTGCTGAAAATGCAGGTTTGTTTTTTTCTGGCATAATAAGGGCATAAAAAAATCCAAAAGACAATTCTCAATGCTGGTAATGAAGGAAGCCTAGGGCCTTTTTGGGGAAGCATCTGTAGACCTGTTTCATAAGCAGACTTCTCTCTGAGTGAGGAGGATATTCTTGCCTTCCTTTGACATACAGAAATAGCAGGAAGTTCAGCTGAGAACAGAAGTAAGCCAGCACAGTGTCTATGCCCACTTCTAGGACTTCTGATTTCTGGCATTTATGGACTTTGAGGAAATGGGGTGAGATTTGCTATTGACCCAGGTATGTAAATATCTTGCTGTATATAGAGAATAGATTAGAGGATGCAGTTCTTAGTCTTAAATGAAAGTGTTTGTGGTGTTAAGAGAAAGCTGGGTCTCCAAGGTGTTCACTTTCTTCCTCCACCTGCCAGCATCCTAAACACCCTCGCAAAGTAATGTGGTCCTTATAAACCAGAGTTCAGTACCCTGCTGGAAAAGCTTTTGGCTGCCTTCAAGCATCAGCCTCCCCTGAAGGAGTAACACTGACACAGAAGAGGAGTGTGCTGAGGACAGAGCGATGCCTTTCTTCAGGCTGGTGAGCACAAAGTTTGTGTTCTCAGAGGCATAACCCAGCCTTCAAAGCCAGACTTTGAATTGCAACTTCAAAAACAAGTTACCTGCTGGAAAATCAAGGAGTCCAAGGGAACAGTTACGTAATGCAGATTTGTATGTGTATTTTTCCAGAGATGGTTGTGAGGTGATTGGTGTTTCAGATGTGAGTGCACGTTCTCTAGGATGTGTCTTTCAGTAGGTACGACCTCGGATTCCAAGGCATTAGTGGAAACAAAAGCACACAGAAGTATCTATACGTAGTGACACCACTGTCTGTTATGGAAAAGGATGTATCTAAATATAGTGTTTATTTTTATAGCTTACATGTATAAGGATATACTTTGTGAAAACATATTACAGTTTTCCTGGTCCCCTAGTTTTTATGAAGTGTAGCAATTTAATAATTTGATAGAAAGCCTTGAGTTCCTCCATTCAGAAAATATCAGGTACATCTGGGCTGGTTTTGGTTTTTGCTTTTACTCTAAATTCAAACTGTTCACGAGGTCAGTGTGTCCTGGTTGATTGCTCTGTACAGAAGATGAACATTTCTCAAAGATCTCTGTGTAGTGTTCACAGTCTCAGCCTGTGTCTCATTTCTGCTCAGACAGTATTGAAAAGCAACAAACAAATGGGAAGACATTTCTCAACACTTGAAGAAAAATACTCAAGAAAAGGACTGGTTTATAGTGTATACTTTCCTCAGAAATCAGTGGATGACAGAAGAAATGGTTTGTGAAGCTTGTGTAAATCTGTCCTGCTGGCTGGTTACCTTCAGGCATTGTTCACAGGTGACAGACTTTCTTCTTTAAGTCAAAAAAAGAAAAAACAAACAAACACACACCTGGTTCAGTATTAAATTCCACTTGGGAACTAGTCAGAAGCTCAGGGTGGATGTACGAATGTTATTGTAGTATATTCCCTGCATGAACAGTTGCTTGCTAGCTTGGCAGGACCATGGAGTATTAGTTTAAGTCATGGATGCTTTCTTTATGGTGGTCTCTTAAAACCAAAGTGCTTCACTCTGTGTCGTCGTCCTTGTTCCCTAGGGTCAGATGAAAACAAGCAGGCTTATCCAGGGCTAGAAATTGATCTTCCTGAGTCAGTGCAGAGCTCCAGGGTGCTCCTGCTGCTGCAGAACTAGTCATATGTATGACATGATCCCAAAGCTAGTGCAGTGTCACTTTTGTCCCCAGGCTTGTGCCTGCCTTTTCCCAGGCCAGTCTTCTGAAACAGTGACCTGTACTTGACTGCCATGGAGGGGGATTGCAGTATGCCAGCCCCTCATTGCTCCCAACCTTCTTGGGAACCTCTCCAGCAAAGTTTGGGGTTTGCAGACAGAGACTGGGATGCTGGGTGGCCTTTGGAGTTGTCCAGCCTTCGTTAGATGGGAGAGTTGGACCCAGGGCCATGCTGTGGAGGGTTTTTCTCCTTCCAGGTCTGCAGTGCTGGTGAGACAAACTGTGGTTGCTGTGCAGAGCAGTGGGAGAAAAGCTATCAAAAGTGTCAGCTCTGTGATAGACCCTGTGGTACAGTGCAGTCCTGCTTTCATTGCTGTCTTGCCCTGTGCAAACACTAAGTCACTCCCTGCATAGTTAAATAGCTTTCCAAAAGTAATCTCCTGCCCCATGTGAGTAACAGAAAAGAGGGTGCCAATAGTCCCAACCACTGGGCCATCAGCATTACTGATAAGCTTGTCTTTAGGCTTCATCCTTGTGCTTATTTTTGAATATGAAACACTATGTATAGCTATTTATAGGTTTGCCAGGCCTTTTCTGAAGCTCAACCAACAAGATATCAATGGATGTTCCTGTCTTCAAGAAATCCCTCCGTTGGTTACTCGGGTTTATTGATTTATTTTGAGCCACTGCTTATTAGCATATTACATGGAAGGATTACATTGAGAAGTATCTGACAGATCTAGAGGTTCTCCCCTTCCAGTGTCTACATGGCCATTTGAGGAAACAATCATGGCAAGCCCAGTCTTCCATCATCTGCAGACCATCCTGCTTGCTGCTGTGCCAGGCAATACCAGGGATGCCCAGTGGGATGGAGACACAAATATTTGGTATCTTTATCTGGCCAGTTCAAGGCAGTTTCTTCCCAATGCAGGCTATTATTAAGATATGGGAACAGTCTGGCTTGTCTGGGCAAAGCCAGAACTGTTTGGGATGTTCCAGAGGAACCTGAAAGTTATGGACCAAAACCAAGCTGAGTTGAGTGTTGTAACCAGTAGGAAAAGGGACAGTTCCTTTTAGTGAGAACCTGCAGCCCCCTGAAGAAGAGAAACCCCAGCAGATGTATCTGTTGTGACCTGAGGTGTTACCAGTGAGCTGTTGTTAAAAATGTACTTGGATTTGAATGCACAGAAGGGTTAAGGTTTGATTGGAAGGGGTGAGAATTACTGTATTTTTTTAATTGCAAGGATTTGAGGGTGAGAAGGTCAAGCAGATGAGATTTAATGGTGCACAAGTCATTGCAATTAATAGTAGGATGGGCAAATTAAAAAAAAAAAAAAAGGCATTTGATTCTATGCAGCTTAAGCAGCTCATGAGTTGCTTTCAGGTTAATTTGGCCAGCAGAGTTTTAGCAATGATTTTCTATCTGTTCTTGAGGTAAATAGAGAGAGAACAAGGTCAGATCCCTACCTTGAGCTTGCATGGCCTATAAGTCTTACATGCATTACATTTTGAATCCTTTCTTGGGTGCCTTAGAGGAGCTAGATGAATGATGAAAGCCTTGAGGAGAGCTGTGCTAATTGCTTAGGAATAACCCTTGCTAAGGCAAGTAGATTTGAAGTAGAGTCTCAAAATGTCTGCCTCAGCAAACAACTTGCCTAAGACACCCTGATGGGCAGGTGCTGAGCTCTGGTAACTCTTCTGTGGGGATAGGATGAGACTGCTTAGGTCTGCTGCAATACGCAGTAGGGTGCAGTCAAAGAAGTGATAAAAACATCTTTTGTCCTACAGAATATGCATTTGTGAAAGCTCATTTTCCAGCTAGAGAAATTTTAATGTGGATCTGAATACTGGCTTGGCATTGTATGTGTGTTTATGCTTTTACACCCCACAGATTCTTTTTGCCAAATAATGTACCACAAGTAATTGTTTGGAAAGTGAAGTCATCACCGAGTGGTCAAAACCAGCCAAAGATGCCTTGAAAGAGGAAATCTGTCCTCCTCATTCTTGGATGCTCTGGAGTTTCTTCCCCTCAAATATTGCCTTGTGCTCCTTTAGAGAGTCCAAGGGACTAGGGAACAGCAGTATTGATGGTAACAGCTTGGCTTTTTTCAGAAGAAGGGAAAATAATATTTTAATTGATTTGTTAATTGCAGGTCGGAGTCGGACACTGTCTGTGGAAAAATAATTGGCTTATCTTGATCTGGTTCCATATTGGACAAACGTCTCTGCTCCAGCATTCATTAGCTGTTGGCCCCCCTGTGCTATGTGATGAGACAGTGGCTGAAGCTGGGAGGGGTGTGTGGGCTGTGCCTATTGCTGACGGAAGACGTGGTACCTGCCCTGGCCAGAAGTTATGGACTTCCCTATCTAGTGACTGCTGCTCAGACAGGCTTTGCCAGCACAGGAGTGACAACCTCCCAGGGTGTTGTGTAGAGGAGTTGTATTACCAGGGGCAGGTGTTGCTAAGACTGTGCAGCTCCGATTTAAACAGCTTGATATCAGGACAGGTGGTCACTGTGTGGCTGTAGAGAGATTCCTACAGGGAAGGGGAGGTGGGGGAGAGTGATCAACTGACTCCCTGGTTTGAGCTCCTAAAATAAGCCTGAAATCTATTTTATTCTGCTCTGAAAGAATATTCTCCTTGCCTGAGAATTAACAGGGTTGTGATACTATTCCAGCACTTGAAGTGGGATTGAGGTTGTGATGTTCTGTGCCCTGGAGAGTCCTTGTCTCAGAAATCTGCTGGGGCTTTGCAGTTGTCACTTCCACATTGTATCAGCATCTTCAGCCTCTCCAGTGCTTCAGTTTGAAGCAGCATGGGCTTTTGATCGTAAACAGTCTTCCTTTCAGGATGGCATATAGCAAAGGGTGTCGGGCTTTGCTTGGTGGAGAGGAGGGAGGGGACTGTGGCTTTGTGCACATGCATTTTTGCAACACACTGAGCCCAAACCTTCTAACTTAATGGGACAGATTTGCAAATTCACACCTGCAAATTCTGCCTTCGCAGGGTTTTTCTGCGCAAGCTCTTTAGTCACGCCCCAGAGAGCAGCTTGCACCTGCTTCAGCTTCCCGGGGAGACCAGCAGCTCAGATCCATGGGCAGTTTGCTCTCTCTGGTAATAAACCCCTCATCCTGCAGCACTGAGTCCCTTCAGGGAGCAGTGAGGCTCACCCAGGGGAGCAGAGGCCAGAAACAGAGCTCTGCCCATCCGTGCTGCAAACTGCCATGGCCCAAGTGCCATGGGCTCATGTATGTGTACGAGGCACAGCTGCGGTCTAAACCCTCAGATCTTCAGGCTGTCAAGAAAAGCTTTTTTTTGCCTGGTGCCTGCATGTAAAACATCAAGGAGCTATAGTACACAGCTGCCTGTAAGTCTGGCCTTGTTTCTGCTTCCTCCTAACAGCAGTTCGTGCCTTGCATTTTTCCTGAGATGGGAAGCTCAGGCTCCCATAACCATGGAAACCTGGTTTGTCTTCCCTAATAGCTTCAGCTGTACTCAACATCTGTCCCTCTAGGAAAAGGAAAGCTGCAAGCTACAGGTTAGTTGTGTGTACCTCTAGGGATGCAAAAACCCTTAAGCACCTTCAGTAGGCTTCGGCTCCACCAGAATGAAACAGCAATGCAGAGGTAATGCTTGAGGGGCTTATAGTGTACTCATCAGGAGGCAAAAGTAGGGACTGAAGGAAGCCTCTCCTGAGTCAGGAAGGTGTTAGGAAGATGAATAAGAAAATGCTGCATTTTGGTTGTCTTGCTCTGTGTGTGTTGGCTTGACACGCTGGGATTGTGGAGCTTTCTATTGTGACTTCACTGCTTAAAAAAAGAGCCATTTTCCATTTTAAGTTAGCAACCCTTTAAACAGCTTGTTGCAGAGAAGGAAATCTGGGTATAAGCTAGTGAGCATAAAATAAGCTTTGAGATGTGGTAAATGCCTCTCTTTGGTAACTGCATGTCTCCATACAGCCCCTCAGTTGGTTATTGGAAGAAAGATTGCTGATAAATGTCTCCTATGGCTCTAATTTGGTGCTAGCAGTGTTTCTAGACTGGTTAACATGGGGAAAAGTGGGTAAGAAGTATCTTAAAAAGAGGCTTAAAAACTAAATCAGGAGGGTTCTTTTTGCTGCGTTTCTGCATAGATGTCCATGTATCTTATGGGCTGCAACTGGAACTTTCATCTTTGACTTTGAAAGCTAGACGTGCCAAATAAGAGATACACAGTTACAGACCTGGACTCCAGGCTTCCAGGAGCAGCTCTGCAGCCTGCCAGCCTCCCAGAAAGGCGTCACAGGAGCTGGCAAAGCTGTGCTCCTTTCCTAATGTGCTGAGTCCCGTGTCTCTGTTTAAATACAGGAGCAGAACTGGTGCAAGGTTTTGGAAACGTGTAGAGAAGTGCTTTCCCATACCAGGGAGGTGTTTGGTGCAGTGACCTGTGCCAGGGCACTCTGTAAACTGGAGGCAGAAGCAGAAATAGAAGCAACCTTGTCTGCTGGCAAATCACAACCTCGGTCTGTCCATCTGTGGAACAGAGGTGATAATATTTCACTGTGGATGCTTTAAGGCTTAGTTACTGTTTATGAAATGTTCTGAACTTTTGGATGATACCTGCTGTAGAGGGCATTTATAATGGTCCACAAATGTTTTGATACAGCAGACACATGAGAACACCGGCATCTTCCTAGCATATAATATTCAGATATGTTGGAATTGCTCACAAACTAAACCTGTAATGCTAGTCTGGCCTGAAGGCTGTTAGCGTAAAGAAAAGGAAAACGGTAGCAGGTAAAATCTGGTAGAACACATAGCTGAAGTTAATGCCTGAACAATAAAAGCTGTTTGTGAATTGCTGTGTACCTCTGCTTGATACAGCTGTTGATGTTCTACATCTGAGCACAGAGCCACCAGTCTGTGTGATGGGTCCACGTGTCTTTGTGGACATGACAAGCATAAATCTCTGCTTTCTTCATAGCAGCATGGTAGGAGGGGTTTCGTGCTGCAGTGTTAGAAGACTTGCCCAAAACAAAGAGCCTCTACTCCAAACTCGCCCTCCAGTAGGCACTCTAGCCAGCACAGCGTTCAAGATGGAGCCTCATAGAAACAATATGCTTCACAGAAACAGTTTTTAGTCTTCTGGCTCCTTGAGTGTTTGGTGAGCAGAAAAACAAATGCCTGGCTCTTGTCTGCAAATTCCAAGTAAAGATCTTGGGAACTGATCCTGCCTTTGTGCATCCACACGCACAGCAACTGCACTAAGTTATTTTACTGGCAGTTGAAAATCAATGTTTTCCCCCCCAAAGATTTTTGGTACTATAGATGTTTTCCCACTCCTTGTTTACACAGTGGAATGATAATTGATCAGGATACCTGGATCCCCATCTGTTCAGAGTACTAGTCTCTATTTCCAACCGGAACATGAGGAACCTTTTCCTCAGATAAATTTAGTCAAGATTACTCCTTCTAATTCTTCTAATTAAGCTTTAATTAAAAATCATTTATGACCAAATTCCCACCCCCCTCTTTTTTTTTGCTTTAATGCAAGAGCCAACAGGGTGCAC
This sequence comes from Merops nubicus, assembly GCF_000691845.1. NCBI lineage: Eukaryota > Metazoa > Chordata > Aves > Coraciiformes > Meropidae > Merops > Merops nubicus. The sequence continues at coordinate 41,387 of NW_008585821.1, read as the reverse complement.
TTTTGCCCTGTAGGACCTCCTGGGAGCCAGCAGTTCCAGCTGTTGGCCGTGTCAGAAGCACACTGAGCTGTTTCAGTGCTTGACAACACTGTTGGAAGGCACCCTAAATTTCCCCATGTTTGTGGTTATTTCATCCACTTGTAATAGGGATTTCTCTCTAGAATCAAACAGCAGTGCTATTTGTCTGCTGACTATGGACAAACTCTGCGTTTTTTTATACAAGTGTGTGTATATACATACACACATATTAAAACAATACATGCTTATTAACTTTGCTACAAAAGCAGCATCCACTTACCACGCTGTCTAAGCAAACGAGGAAATTTAGTGGTGGCAAATCTTACCTGAACAATCTCTGGTAGCAAATTACCTTAATTAGAGCAATATTGCAAATAGTACCTTTTTTTGCTCTAAGTTGACTCTGGCATTTTTAATGCAACACAAGTAAGTTCAAAGCTACTTTCTGTATCAACACTTCAGAGTTGAGACTCCAACTCTAAAACCATTCAGCTGATCTAGCATAGACATTGGGGTGCATGTGAGAGAAATAAACCCCTCTGGAAGCTGACACAAAGTTGGCCCTTCTAGAAAATAGCATCATAGAATCATTAAGGTTGGAAAAGACTTCTAAGATCATCAAGTCCAACTGTCAGTGCAACACTGCTGTTACCACTAAACCATATCCTGAAGTGCCACATCTGATATGAAAATATGTATTCTTCTCTCTATACTTAAGATTTGTACAGGGTCTTTGAGTTGGGTCTTAACAATGGAGATGAGTGGAAGTGCATTCATGATGAACAAGTCAGCATCAGGAACTGGGCAGGTGATTCTTGTAGATCCATCGATTTGAAGTTGCCAGAGGAGATTTTGATTTGCTGGGGCTAGTGATAGGTGCTGGTTCTGTCTGCTGAATTGCATTTTCCTGGTAACCTGTTTCTTGCCAATCCAAGTTGATTTATGGATCACATAGTGAATGGGTGGCTAATGTTTGGGCTACGTTTGTGGAACTAAGGATCCCAAACAACTATGAATGAAAGAGTGACAAACCATCCCATAGCTGCTGAGAGGAATATATGATGCTGATTGCAACTGTGGTGCAGGTTCCACTTCTGTTTATATTTTTGCATCAATGTAAGTCTGCAAAGAATTTGTAATTTAA
>NW_008585821.1:15672-40194 GCF_000691845.1 Merops nubicus | reverse complement strand
TGACAACTGATCAGGGAAAGAGAACAAGCTGCTGGGATGGCTTCAGGATACCTGGTAAGAGTCTTGCCTCTCCACATATATGGTCTGTGACCTTAGTAAAGTCCTGTCCTGTATTATGCTTTTGATGTGTAATCAGGGTTTTTTCTTTACCTGCTGAGACCACATGCTTGACAGGCACTATCCCTTTTTGTGCCTGTGTATGATGGTGCTTTCAGTCCAGTTCCAAATCATTTCTTCAGGTATGGAAATTATCTAGTAGCAGTTACGGTATATAAAGGAGCTGAATGTGACCACCTAGGGAAAGCATCCCCTCCTTCAGGGGATGTCTTTAAATAGTATGTTAATGGTTTACATGATTCTGTAATGTCTGGTAACAAGCTCTTTAAAGCTGAGGGAAATCTAGAGGTAGTGGGTTGGTCTTGGTAATGCAAGAAAGAAGGGAGCACACAAAACAATGAGGAACTGGACAAAGCTGGGCACCTTTAGCTTCCAGAACTATTGCAAGGCTCAGACCTCTTCAGTCCAGTAGCCTGAGGCCAGGGAGGTGGCTGTGGCTCATTCAAAGCAGCTCCAAGCAGCAGGGATTTGTAAAGCTCTGCATGTGGCTCAGCTGCTCCTTGCAGGAGCTCTGCCTCCCTTCAGTGGCTTTGGAGCTGCAGCACCCAGCTATGCTCTGGCAGCCTGCACTCACTGGTCAACTATTATTTGCTATCTTGAATTACTGCCTCTTAAATCATACTCAGAAGTTACGGGGTACACACACTAAAGCAGGTGTCACATCTGAGCCTAAAGCATGCAGATGGAGCCACAAGCAGAATGGTGTAAACCTGGTTGTGTCCACATTAGAGAATGAGCGCTGCAGAGAGCTAAGCAGGTCTGTAGCTTTACTTGTGCACAAGTAAGTGCTGATCTCAGGCTAGTGGGGTCAAAATACAGCTTGTCTTATATATGTGTGATCCAGAGATGCTGTGCTGTGCTCTGTAATGCCAGTTAAACCAGATTACTGCAGCAGCTTTTTCTGGAGTCCAAGCTGAGAAGTGCCTGTGGGTTGGGTTTTGGTGTGTTGTAGGCTTTCCTGTTAGAGGAGAATATGTGCAGGTACTTACTATGTCAACACACTATGTTAAAGGAGCATCCTTAAGTTGCCAGGAGACCTTTCATGATCTGGCTTTTCAAATGACAATCCAGTCTTGATTTCAAAAGATCCAGTGACAGACGGCAGCTGGTGCAACACACAAGGCAAGGAGAAAAATGTGAGAGCTCCTCTACTTTTGCTCTTGGCTCTCAGTTCCAGATTTTGGAGCTCAGCTGGGTCTGAAGCTGCACCTCTCCCAGGGGAGACATGCCACCAATGGGCTGTGTGCCACTGGCAAGGGTGTGTGGCTGCTGGCTCCCGCAGCACGGTAAGGTCCCACGTGTCACAGGACCTGTCCTGAGCAGGTGCAAAAAGCTGCTTCTCTGAGCAGAGGAAATCAGGGAATGAACCAAACGGATCTGAGCTGTAATCCCAAACTTCTGGCTATTCTGAGGTTTCAGTTTTGGATTTGGTTCCAAATGCAGAGATGTTTTTTTAAGAAGCAACTATGAAGTGTGAACTACTCTGTTTTTAAAGCTACGATGCATGTCTCCATAGGGCTACTTCTGTCATTTCAGCCCCATGTGACCTGGGTGTGAAAATGTGCAATAAAAAGGCAGTGAGACATGGGCAGGAATTTTCTAGTGATTGGGGACTGTAGTGCCTCTTTTTACAAATGAATTTGAAGATCCTTTAAAAGGTAACAGATTTGATAAATGACTGCACACTATTTTAAATGCAACTAAAAACTATATGAAGAGTGTCACCTGAAGGCATCCTCAATCACCAGTGACTTCTGGAAAGTAACTAATGTTTTATCTCATTAGCAGTGCATACAGAGCTAGAGCTATATAACTGAGTCTGGAAAAGAGCTTGACAGAAATCTCTGTATCCCTGCTTCCCCAGATCAAAAAAAAAAAAAGCCACAAAAATGTCTCCAATTAAAAAGTTCCTCAGGTTGCCAGTTGCTTGTATGTTCTTTCAAATAATAGATTCTTCCCATCTCTTCCTGTGACAGATCTCTCACTGCATGCTGTCAGTACCTCCCTTGCTTTACTCTCTAAGACCTAAAATTGGGGAACCAAGCCCCTATTTTCCTGTTTAAGAAGGTTACTGCAGCAGCTGAAGTTAGTAAGTGGAGAGGATTTAAATATAAGCCCATAGAGTTTCCACAGGTGGATAAAAGATTTGGATCCATGAATTCTAATGTATATCTGCTGTATTTTTTGCACAAAGCAAAACAGACCCTGAAAGCCCTGGATTTCCATGGTCAATGTGGAGGCTTCTGTTCAGATCAGCACCCAGAGGTCACAAGCATCCCCTGCAGCTAGGAGATCTGTTTCATATTCTGTTCAGCCTTGTGGGATGTGATAAGGTATTGCAGACCTGCACAGAGCTCAGTCAATAGAGGGTAGAGTGGACTTCAGACTGCAGCCCTGTTGATTTAGACCCTCATATGTTTGAGTCAGTTTTTCAGACCAGGTTGGGACTAGGTGTTGGTTGTTACTCCAAAATAGAGGGAAAAGGATCAGCTCCAGCTCATCTAGCACAGCCTTCTTTTTCCATGAAGAGCTGAGGGTTGTGCTGTTTCAAATGACTAATGGGCTCACATGGACTGATTGCAGAAGCTGAAGCTCACGTGAGCATCCAGCGAGGATGCTCCAGTTTTGTTTCTAATTATTTATGTCCGTTGGTGCTTTGGAAGCATCTTTATGGGTCTCAGCTACTATGGAGCCTTATGAGGGAGACATGTAAGTCTTAGAATTCAAGGGCTCTAGAGACCAAGGTCAACCTCTAAGGGAAATGCAGTTTTCCTCAGCTTAAAATAATTTTTTTTATAATGTCCTCTACTCTCCAAGGTCTCTTTCAAGTCTTTGCCTAGGTTGCATTTTGACTTGTGCAAAGCAAAGCTCCTGCAAGAGAGGAGGGCCAGGAAATTCATGGAAGGCAGTTTGGGGCAGGCAGGAGAGGGGGAAGGGGGAAATGCTGATAAGGGTGAGGAACAGTTTCACCTTCAGGAATGATGAAGGGTGGGAGAGTTGGCTGCGTTGAGGGTCTGGCACAGCTTCAGCACGCGCACGTGGGGATGGATCAGCTGAGAGAAATGACTGCATTTATTCAATGAATTTACATGAGATGCTTGCATTGCCAGAAAGGGACGAGCTCCTTCCCCCTCCAAAACATCAGCGGCTCTGTGCAGGAATGGCAGGAGTAGAGCAGCAGGCTCAGCAGAGGGATGGGGCTGGGAGTTTTTCAGCAGTCTTTCCTGGGAAGTCTGCTGCATGAGGCACCCACACACAGCGTGGGGTTCAGCCCCTCCCCTGCTGTTCCTGGGCTTTGGCTCTTATAAACTGAATTAATAATGGTTATACATAGCCAGCCTGCTGCTGGCTGCTCTATAGGCTGCTTCTACCTCCAGCCAAACTCTCTCCCTTTCTCTTCCAGGCTCACATCTCTAGAAATTTGCCAGCATCCTTACTGCACATCTGATCTGAGGTATCAGCTTCTGCTCTGTACTTGTTTCTCCTCAAAACAGCGCCTATATGTAGGGTGTAGGGCAGGAAGTGTTGATTTGCAATAAGTGTAGGGATAGAAGAGGAAGGGTAAGTCTGTACTGGAAGGCTGCAGCCACAAATGCTTTCACAGCACATGGTGAGAGCACTGAGGCTTGGGGTGAGGAGTCCCAAGGCACCTCATGCATCTTTTGGGCTCCCTCAAAGTATAGCACAGTCTGCAAAACAAACCCCACTTGCTTCTGTGCTCTTATTCCTGCCCTGCCACAAACCTATGGCACACAGGAGTCAAAGAGTTTACTAAGAGAACATGCTGAAGAGGTTAAATTACTTATTGCTTAACCCTTCTGGGTTATTAACAAGGGGACTGTTAAATAGGCTGCTCAGGCCTGTGATTGGGTGTCTCAGCACAACCTATTGAGCCAGAAACAACTGGCCCATACTCCGCTGATGATGAGATGTTCTGTTCCCTCAGCTTCCAGAGCCAACGAACAATTGATACAGAGGAAAGCCATATCTCCCAATCACTCTAAAAAAAAATATAAATAATACACAATAAACAATGAATTTTTAATTTTAAAATAGGATTTCTTTCAATAAGGGTTGAATTCTTCACTTTATGCTTTATAGCTATTGCCATGCTGCATGGTCCAGGGTCCTGCAGGGTGTGAGATGAGCTGTGGCTCCATGGTGATTTGAGTCCATGTGAACGTGCATATTCTACCCACAATAGTCACTTACTTTTTTTTGTGGGAGATGCTGAGGGATGAGGTACTGCAGAAAATACCAGCTGGGTGGGGGAATGTTGGCCAGCTTATGGTACAGTAGAGATGCATCAGTCTTAAACTTTCATTCCTGAGAGCTGCTGGAGTGGCAGAGCCTGTCTCTAGTGGCACGTCACAGTCCCCACTTTGGAGCAATGCTCCTGCTATAGGGCCCTCATGGGGGACACAGAGCTGCTCATGCAAAGTCTGTGCTATGAAAATAATTCCCTTGCTGCTCTGATTTAATTCCTTTCTTTAGCTAGAAAGTTGCAGCTGAGTAGGAAAAAAAAATAAATCATCCCATCATATTTTTAATGTGTGATGGAGCTTTTACTGCCCTGTTTTCGGCCTTACTGACAGGTATCAGGAATGGTAATACTATCAACGTCAGCATTAACTGCTAGTTAACAGTCCTAAATGTGTCTTGTTTGGGGCCTGAGATTGTCTGGATTTGTGTTGCCTCTTGTTAGACTGGATTTGGTAAAGGACAGAGCTCTTTTGATGAGTAATTTCTTTTCCTTACATAGATACTTGCAAACTGATCAGATTGTCCTATTAACCTTCTCCCTTTGTTAAGGAGAACAGATGGTGCTCCTAGAATCTTTCTCTAAACTGACCTTTTGGTCCTTTAATCAGCCGCTTGGTGGTTCTTTGCACTGGATACAGCTTTTCAACAGTCTTCTTAAACTGCAAGCATTGAAACTTACAGTTTTGGCCGTATTAATCTCAAATGCCACACACTGATTTTTATTTTTTCATTTGAGCTTCCCCTGTCCAAAGCCTCTCAGAGCCCTCTTGACCATGGACCAGTCCAGCACAGTGTCCTCAGCTGCTATTTTTCCATGTTGACCAGGAAATTCCTGCCAAAATCAATGGCTTCACAGGATGCTGTTCCCATCATGTGTGTTGTGTGTGACAGTACTGAAGTCTGTGCTATATTCTTCAGAGTGGCTGTTAGCCATGTAGATCCGTTGGTCTCTTTGCAGCTATTTAGCATTCCCATACTCTGTTATCTTCAGGCTTGACAAGTAATGATTTTGGGCTCTCTTCTGCTCATTAATATATGTATGTACATCATAAGACCAAGGACCAGCCTCTGCCAAGTCTCAGTAGGAACATAGGTGTATTCCTGTGCTAGTCAGCACTGCATGAGATGATTTTTTCATCCATTAATACATGTGATATTATTTTCTCAATGAAATCATTGTGTAGTGTGAAGCTAAATTCTGTACTGAAAATCGACTGTCATTTTAATGAGTAAATTCATATTAAATAAAAATTTAATGGTTCTTTTATACTTTAAAAATAAGTCAGTGACACTAGACGCTGCCTGTCCTGGAGAATTCCCAGTCTATACAGCTTAATATTTTTCTGTCCCTTTAGTTTACTGGAGATCATTGTTAGGATTTTGGTTTTACTTCTTAAAATACTTGGCACATCAGCAGGTTTTGTTCCAGCTGCTGCGACTTCCATGTGCCCAAGATATATTTAAAATTTATATCAATAATACAGAATGTTTCAGGATGTTCTTCTAAAAATGTGGTGCAAGTCATCGAAACCTGCTGAATTTAAGTTCTGCTTAATTAGCTGCACTGTAAGGTTCTGCTTAGTTGGTAGTAGAATAAGGGGCACGGAACTGATGATACAATATGCTTACACCACCTAAATATGTCCCCATGCAGTAAAGAGTGTTTATAAGATCTTGTAATTTTTTTCACCCCTACCATGGGGAAATGATTGAAATTTTATTGGAGTAATCTTTAACTGACTCAAAACCCATATATATGGTTCTTAATTGTACTTGCTAGATTCAGCCCTCTGCCTTTATTTATAAATTTACAGTTCCTAGCTTTTGGCTCCTTGTCATCACCTTTCCCTTTCTCCAGGGTGATATGTGTTTAATCCTGTGCTTCTAAGTGGCTTAGTGTTGGACACAGCACTTTTGAGTTAGTACATTGTCATCTGGATGGTGGTGTTAACATTTGGAGGGCATTTCAGTAACAGCCATGTGGGACCTCCAGTTTTTCCATGCTGAAATCAACTGCAATATCTCCATTTTTATTCTTATCCATTCTTGTTGATGGTTAAGTAAAATCTCAACTTCATCTTTTTCTGAGCTATCATTGATTCAAGGACAGGACATACCGAAAGTTGTTCCATTTTTTCTCTATTTACAATTCCAAAATAGGTTAAAAGTACTGATTTCTCCATGTCCCTGTTGTGTAACCGTTGGGATGCAACACTGTTGAGTAGTGGAGCTTTTGGAAAAGAGCAATCCTGGCTCCTCTGATCTATTGTAGTCCTACTTCTGCTGTGTAGACAGATAAAACAAATTAACCTAATAGATGACATGCAGGGAGGAAACAAATCCTGAGGTTTACTTGCTTCAGTTCCTTTTTTTTTCCCTGGGTATCAATGTTCTGCTGTTTATTTTTCACTGGTCTGGCCGAGCTCAGAAGAAAAGAGCTTTCTTTTGCTAAGACATGCATCCCGCTTCTAGCTGTTATTATTGCACAAAGTCAGTATCCTCTGTGCCCCACAGGGTTCCCTGGATGAGCACTAGCAAGCTGAGAAAGATACTTTTGAAGAGCAGCGAGGAGTTCTCTTCCAGTGGATTGCTCAGATGCAGCTGAATGTGGTGAAGCACTGCTATTAGTCCTTCAGTATATTTGCTAGCTGACTTCAGAAGCCCTGAAATTTGCATTTTGTCTTGGATCTGGGAGGAGAGCAGGCCATCTTGTTTCCTCTTGCCTCCCTGAAGAGCATTTACCACCCAGGGTTCAAAGCTGTCAGTGTAGAGGGGATGAAAATCTCTCCCAAATGCATGCATTAGGAAAGCACCGTTCACAGTTAACAGTTAGAACCAGAATTTTTAACACTTTCATAAGGATAGAACAGTGTATTCTTCCCAAAATGTGTAGCTTGAGCTCCCCTGCATGCATAAGTTAGCATGGTCCGTGGTGTTAAGATGTGCTAACCCATAGTATCTACCCAAGTGCTCAGCCTTTGGGGACAGAGAAGCACATGCAAGGCAACTTGGGTGTGCTCAGCTTGCTCTCACTGAGAGCTCAACTGAGTCAAGTTGCCTTGTATTGGGCTTGAGCTTAAGGTTTCCTCAGCTCAGTGTAAACAGGGTTCCTTGATTATCTGGCTGCCTTGTTGCGCCTTATGCGTCTCAGTCTTTTTCTTTGAGAAAAGAAAGACTTCTTTGATGATTTTTGTGGCACTCGATTAATGGGATTTTTATAAGTAGAATCATCTCATTTGTAGAAATGATAGAAAATACGTTTAAAAGGCTTCCTCTGAGAAAACAGTGTCAAAGTGTTAGGAATGACCTTGATATCAAAACAACAGATCCATCACATGGCTTCGAAGTTAGCCTTTCTGAAACCTCACCCATAGTCTGCATTTGAAGTAGTTCTTTCAAGGATTATCTCCTACACTCTCAGCCTCTTCCCTTCATAACTGAAAGTTTATAGAGCAGCCATGTGATTTCAGTATGGGCTGTTGGTGAATGTGACATCTTTAATTCTCTCTACGAGGCAACACGGTGGGAATGAAGATGTGTTGTTACACCAGGCAACTGTGCAAGGACTGTTAATGTGGAACACTGTTGATGCCAGACAAAACAAGTGTTCAAAGTCACATGGTTTTTTTCGCCTATCATTTTGACCCTCCCACCTGAATTGGGCAGAACTGACATGAGATGAACTCAGTAATTAGGTCTATCTGCTTTTAACCTGCTTGATGTTGCAGAAGGTTAGCTCTAAGTCCGAATGTCCCAGGCTTGGACATTTAAGCACTTGAATGTGATAACTGGCAAGTCTCTGTGGGGTGGTTAGTTCTGTATTATTGGTATGTATGCTTTCAACCTGCACTCTGCTGTAATGTAGCTTTTAATTAGTAAATATATATGGAATGAAATATGGCCCTTGTCAATGCTGCTAGTAAGGTGCACTCTCAAGTCAGAACCCTTGAGAGTAACTGCAGGTGTCACCAAGCATATGCTGGACCTGCAAAAGGGAAGGTGTCCTCTGAAAAACAATCTCAGATTATGGGTAGTTAGGAACTGATGCTTTCAATTGTCTAGTGCAGATGGGAGTCACAAATAGCAATTTTTCTCTCCTTTTGCTTTTTACTTTGTGGTTGGGGTGTGGTGGGTGTTTTTTTTGTTATTATTTTGTTGTTCTGGTTTGGTTTGGTTTGGTTTGGTTTGGTTTGGTTTGGTTTTGGGGGGAGGTTGTGTGCTCTGAGTCTGCTTCATCTGGATGTGCTCTAAACCTCCAAAGCAGCAGTAAGAGGGTAGCTACAACTGTTCTCTCTTCTAGCCATGGATTAGAGGTAATAAGTACTAATTAAATCTATGTGGCAGGATCTCTTCTTTCATGGCATGTGCAGTAGTATGATGTTGGAATCTTTTCTTCTACCATGAACATGCCTACAAGCTTTAAAGTTAATGTAGTGAACCCAAGATTTTAAAGATTCCTTGGAGGTCTCATTTGTTATTGAAGATGCTGCCTCTGGTGTACGATGATTTCTGAGAGATAGTTACTGTCTGCTTTGGATAAAGTACCCTGTGCACATGAGCAAGTCTGTCTCTGACACCCTGTTAGCAGTGGGGTGTGAATTAATTGTAGGATAGATATTTCAGTCATCTCAGAAATGACTTACAGTAAATGATCTTGACTCAAGATCACCTTCAAGAGGTGTATTTTTGTCACGTTTAATGCTATGTTTGAGATCAGATTTTTAGGATGTTTTCTGCTGAGACCGGCCCCTGTGAGCAGGGTTGTGGCCGAGTGTTGTGTACAGGACACGGTGGGGGCTAGTCAGCCCCAGCCAGCATGGGGCTGCCTTCAGCGGGGAGCAGGAACGTTTGTTCCTGGTGTTGGGTCTCAAAGCTGCCGTGTGCTCGCTGTCACAAAGCTGCCCAGCAGTGAGGTTCAGAGGACTCTGTCACTGGAGCAGCTATCGGGTCCAAGGACATGTGTCCTGTCAGCAGAGCAGCTGACTCTGGGGGTGACGCAGGTTTGTAATCCCCTGGATAGAGTAGATGTCTCTGAGCATCACCGGGGCTCTTGCTGCAGATCTGTGCTGACTATGGCCAGGAAACTTGACCGTTGTCTCCCATCTCTGCTTCTAAATCTTTGATACTACAGGGTGATGCTGGAGCTGAGATTCTGGTCTGAGCTTGTTCCAGGAAATGGCTCACGAAGCAAATTCAGGCGTTCCTCTGAGCTCCTCCACAGAGGGACGTGGGCTCACTCACCTCTGGTCGGTGATGTGGTGGCTCCATCTCTCCCAGGGCAGCTGCACTAGTCAAAGGAGATGTGGCTGTGATTAATGAACGCTGAATTCCCTGAGTGTTGTTAAATAGAAACAATTGGTTTAGGAAACCCTGAAAAATGGCAAACAATCAGTGAATATGAGAATGTTAGGGGCAGGTAGCTAATATTTATAGTGTGTTCCTGGATACTTTTTCCTGGCTCTCTGCTAATATGCTGCAGGAGACTAGATACTTGTCTGTGTAGCCCATCTTTATGTTGAGAAGTGAGAAATCTAAAGAAATTGGAGTTGTTAGTGACAGTTCACACTTTCTGTTAAACTTCATGCTCCTTATGGTAATTATTAAATCAAATACCGTGGTGCCAGCTCTGTTTTTTTTATTTCAAGTATTATCAATATCTCAGTTCATTCTTAGTGCCTCTCCTCTTCTGTTGAGAAAGACAGTTCTTGGCGTACAAGATAAAACGTGTTTGTTCTTGTTGTTAATAAACATCCAGTTCTGTTCAGTGACAGGACAATGAATCAGTGCAGCAACATACCAAATATGCTGAGGCCACTTCTCAGCTCCGTGGTCCTGCAGTTCACTGTGGGCTGAGAAGGACATCCTCATGAACGTATTGTTTTCTGCTGTCCAGCTCAGAGAAAATTAGAGAAGGTGATAAAGGGAACTTTTTTTTGCAAGCTGCACATGCTCTGAGCAGAGATGAATGGAAAAAGGGTTTTGAAAATATCTGAATTCTCATTTTGATGAGGGTGGAAAAGTGTTGGTTAATTCATCCCTGTTGGGATTTTGCTGCTACGGAGTTAATCATAAGATAGATTTGTCCTTCTAGTGTGATATTTCTGTAATAGCACAAACTTGCTTATTTGGTAGATAGAAAAGGTTTTACAGCTTAGCTTTTAAAGAGATGAGAACCAACCTGGCTACACTATGAAAGAGATGTGCTAATGTGATTTCAGTGTGAAATGCTTCTAGATACTGTAGTCCATGAAAATATTTTAATGTTTTGAAACCATTTCTGGTTTTAAGATTTGGGACGGAAAGCTAAAATTTGTTCATCTAGGATCCCCTTTCTTTCCTTTCTGTTGCTTTTCACTTGAGCTAGTCAGTAAGAGAAATTAAACTGATTTGCTTTAATTGAAAAAGAGGCAAATCTCTTGTCCAGTTTGTAATGGACTTCTTGTTGTTTGGAGTAATTACATTATGATGATATATTTTTTGTTTCCAGGCTAAGAATATTCTCCTGCCCTCATAGGTGTAGATAAATGTAGGTCCTGGAGTTTGTAGTTTTCATTTTTTTTTCCTTATGGACAGACTTCAGCATCAATAGGGCTTTCTTCACTGGGCTGCTTTGGTCCACACACCTCGCTTATAAACTGTTTTCTCTTTTCACAGAGGAGAATCCAGAGTTGCTTGTAGCAGGGCAATAAACTCAGTGTGGAGTTTCATGTCCAATTTCTTTTCAGCAGTGCAAATTTTTATCCTGGCAAAACTGAAGTGACTATAATTTGTCATTAAAAACGATTACTTTAATTATTTTCTGCTATGCTGCACTCTGGCACATGTGGCCAGTGGGACTTACTTAAAATATGTATGCTTTTAATGTCAGCTCAAAAAGAAAACTATCTCAGCTGCAAAAAATTAATATAATGTAAAAAAATTAGATTTTTTTTCTATCTGACCTTGCCACTATTTAGTTATCACTGCTTTTGATGTTGAAATTTACAGATTAATAATTGTAGCTGCTTGAGCAAAGTCAGGGCAGAGAACAATTACCAAGTGCAAACAAATCCCTTTTCTGCTCTGCCTTTCCCACAGTCAGAGCACAGCACTGTTAGAATTGTACACACGATTACTCGCCTTCCTAATAACTCAGGAAACGCTAATTACTTTCTCAGGGCTGTTTGCTGCCAGAGGAAGGTTTCCCATTATCTGGTGTAGTTGAGGTCTGCAGGGTATGTTTACACTACATCATTGCCATGCCAGGCTCCGGTTTATTTTATCGGAGCTGCCCTCAGTCGCAACAGCGGCCCAGCCCAAGGAGCCCAGAGGTCTGGTTGGGGCTACATGGGTTTTCCAGGCTGATTTTTTTTTCAGTCTGTGCTGAATTTTACTCAGTCATTGTTAACCTGCTATCCATCCCTAGCTCGATGCTCGGATACATCACGTTGGGCTTTCAGTGCTGTGCCACCACATGTCCTTGCTGTGGCTGGGCCATACAGTGTGCTGGGACCTGCTTCATCCTCAAAGGCATGTGCCTTGTTGTCATCCAACTCTCAACTCATCTCTCCTGGGCTAAATTGGGCAAATAGTCTTGTATCTGCTTGATTCAGGAACACTGTAAAATAACCCAGTTTGTGTGGAAGAGAGTCACTGTTGCAGGTGGTGGTGTGCTGTGGCTGAGCTGTTCTTTGGGTGCTGCATAGACAATGGTCAGAGATTAAAGTGCAAAGATATTGCAAGTACTGACGCCAAGTAAGAGCTATTAAGGTTAAGTCCATCAGACCCATAGCAGCTGATAGCATGTGACTTCTTGAAGGTGCTGTTGCAGACAGACCTTGCAGAGTGCAGCACGTTTCCAGAGTACATGCTGTTCTTGGAAACTAGACCTGAAACTGGCTTTGCCTTCAGGGTTTTGTAGTGGAACAGCCTGTTACAGCGTAACTACCTGAATTTTGGACTTGGAAAGGCTCTTAATCATCTCAAATCTAATCAGTGCTGTAATTTTCTGAAAGCTCGGGATTCAGTTTGGAACTGAAGCCAAGTGTTCTTGGAGAAGATATAAATCTATTGGAGAAGGTGGATCCTTGAGCTAGAAGGGTGGCATAGAAGAGGTATCTGTCCTCACTGTTGCTGATGGAAATTGAAGAGCTGTTCCCCATGCTGAGCTGTTTTTATTTGGCATCTGTAGGTCTGAGGGGGCTTTTATCCCAGAGCGCTGCTCACCAGATCAAAAAGCATGATTGGAAAATTAGAGGCTTAATTATTGCCTTGTTAGGTGCATGGACCTGCTGTAGGGAGTCTCCCAAAGCTGTTTCTAAAGCTCAAACCTTTAAATATAGGGGTTCTTTGGTAACTTAAAGCATTTTTTAGAATTAAAGACCAAACAATTTGCCTGTACAATTTGCAGCCCAGCTCTCTGTTCAAGGGTGGTGGAGTCTGAGAGCTGACTTTGTGCTCTAACCAAGCAAGAGTGAAACCCTCTCTGAGCAAGGGGAGTTCTCCCAAGTCCTTCATGCCTGCCTTGCTTCAACCCTGGGACTTCCATGACTGTGAAATGACTGATAAATTGTGGAGCTGTGAAGGTGTAGGTGCAAATAACTGCAGTGCTCTGTGAGAACTTTTCCTGTGAAGTGGCACTGAAAAGCACCTCTATGGCTATTGCTTTTTGGTGCATACCAGCTACAGTTACCACTACACCACAGGTAGCTGCAATGTTTCTGTAATTAGGTGATGACATGGTGAGTGCTTCTGAAATAAACTTTCTTTGGGAATACACCAGCTACTTACCCAAACATATTGCCTTTTAAAAGTAGTCATAAGGTGCTTACTCAGTCAAAACTTAGCCCTATTTTATGCTCTGTATGTGAAAGGATTTCCTTCTTCTAATCCATTGATATAGCCAACTAACCACATCCGTAATAGAGCAGGAGAGAGTTAAATCAGTGACTTTAAAATATCCTTTAAAGGTATTTTTGTCTGGTAAGTCATTCCAGGAGCTGGATTTTGATATGCGCCCATGTTCCTGTTCCTACCAGCAGCCCGTTGGGTCTTGTGCAGATGTGGTTTTGCATCCTATCATGTCCTGCCATAGTGTATGGCCCTTCTCTCTACCCAGTCCTATCACTGACTTCAGTGTTGTTTATTTTGCATGAGTGTGAATGGTTCAGCATGGAAGAAGTCTTGGAGAAGCAGACAAAACTTAAAGAGAAGGATGCTCCCTGTCCTCAGCTACTGCCAGCCAAGCTGTTAGTGACTGTGCATCACTTGTGGAAGGCTGATGGTTCAGGTGGATAGAAAGGTCGCATCAGCCCTGAGCATCACAGCAGTGTGCTCTCAAGGGCCTGGGAGGATTGCCCATAGTCCTGCCCTGTGCACCTTGCTCATCCAAAGTGGGCCCTGGGCACAGGCAGCAGGAGTTCTGGATCTGATCTTGGATATAAGATTTGTGTGGGGAATCCCAGAAGTGCTCACAGGGCAGTTAGCACAGCTACCTGCATCTGAAAAACACTTGGTGTTTACTTTGATCTAGTTCAAAGAGTTTTTCTTATTGAATGGAAGAACATGTAAAAAAAAAACCAAACAAACATCCCTGCTCTGATCAGAGGTGCCTTATTGTACACGGTGAGGAGACAACGCCACAGATGGGCATCGAATCCCATCTCTGTCAGGAGCTGCTCCCTTCCCAGGTCTGTGTCACACCCCCTGTTCCTGGAGCTCCTGCTAGCCCCAGCAGGGACAAGATCTGCAGGACACAGAGGTGCTTGTGCTGGCAGGCTGGTACAACACTTGAGTAAATGCTTGCTCCTTTGTATGGTCCAGGTGAATCTCTAATTTAAAAGTTGGTGGCTGCAGAAAAGATGCTAATGAAGCAAGCTTAGCAGCCTCATTTACCCACGTGAAATCATTGCCAGTGGATAATTCATTCTCCTGGAAAATACAATAATAGTAATGTAATATACAGAACACAATACTACCCTCTAATAAGTCTGACAGGCAGATTGCAGTGTCTATTTAGACTGTATTAGCCTGCCAGCAATTTCAAATGCATTTATGTGCAGACCTTTGTTGTTCAACTCCTGCTCTTTGCTGGTTGAGCTAAACTAATTAAAGAAAAATATACTATAACTGAGAAATAAAAAAAAGCTAAAAACCAGTTCTTCTAAGCAAAATATCCTTCCAAAATGAACAGCTTCCCGTTGTTTTTGTATAAACAAGTGGCTTTGTTTTTCATTGGGAATCAGCAAGGCAATTATGCTATGTTTAATAATTTTCTTCAGGATCTTAGGTTCATAACCATGGACCTCTATTGCAGATTACGAGCACTCAAAAAGACTTGTATTATGTGGCTCTCCTGCTCTTCCAATAGCAAGTAATGTTTCTGTTGAGATAAATGGTACTAGATATTTACTGAATGATATATGGACTGAGCACTAGCACTTCTCATGTGTCTTTAAAGCTCTTTGTGGCAAAAACTTTCAGTGCCTGAGGGCTGCCTTGGGTCAGCTTCTTAGAGCATTGTCAAGGGTTCGGCCTGGGTTGGCCATTAGGTGAATGACAGATGCTCTCTATTAAACCCTCTCCCTTTTCAAAGGGGAAGACAAAGGGAATAAGGGAGACAGACTTAGAGACTGAGAAAAAAGAAAACTAAAACCAGCTTTAATGATAAAAATAGCAATATAGTGAAATATGTACCTGTATATACAAAACCAGTATGGAACCCAACCCCCCTGATAGCAATTATGTCATTGTTGCCACTGATGCCTGGGGAAGTCCCAGACTGGACTCCATGGCGGATGAGAACTGGATTCAGAAACTGGATTCTGGAACTTGATTCAGAGAGACATGGATCAGGACTGAAGATGAGTTGGACAGAGTCCTCCTCATATGCCAGCCTTTGAAGAGGAGCTTGACTCTTGTGCTCCCTCAGCTTTGTACTGAATGTGATGTATATGGGATGGAATCCCTTGCTGATCAATCTGAGGTAGTCTGTCCTGTCTGCTCTTCCCTGACGGTGTGACGTCCCACTCTCTGCACCCCCAACACGTTACACAAGATTTAGCAGTCACCTTGGTGTGCACAGGAGCAAGTATAAGCAAGAGCCTTTCTGCACACCAGTCTTGGGTAGTAGCTACAACCATCAAGCATTACCACTGCTAGAAGCAGACAGTCTGCAAAAACATGCTGTTAACTTCAGAAGTGTAGTTACTTAGAACAGACTGAGCTGAAAAGTAAAATCACTGAACATAATTAGTTCTGTTCTAGCTCAAACCAGGACACGAATGTAACCTATGGAGGACTCTTGCTTCTCCTTTGATGTGCGTGCAAAATGCTGCCCCTCTGCCTAGGTTGGCACAAGCTGCTAGGCAAAGAACATCTGTGTCCTTGTTGGCTGTGGTGGGAATATCTCCAGTTTTATGTGCTGGAGTGCTGCTTAAGATCTGCTTTGCTCCAGGCCAGCAAACATGTAAGGGCTTTTGCAAGGAGTGTGTTGTTGGAGAGCTGTATTTACAGACTACCAGTGAGTTTGAAAGTCTACAACTATGGGAGATATGTTAGTTGCAGGCCCTGAGGATGTCCTCTCCTCACTTGCACAGCTTCCCAGGGTCCAGATACAGGCAGGGAGCATGGATGGGCTTGTGGTCTGTGCACAGAATTGCTCAGCAGCAGCACCATCTTGATCAACCAATTTGTGAAAGACGATGATGGTCTCACTGGTGCATCCACACACTTGGAGTGGAGGATGATTTTTGACTTGGACCCAAAAATCCTAATCTCATCTACTTATATGAAGATTGCTTGTTTCTTTCTTTTTTCTTTTTTTGATATCTTGATCTGAAGATCTGTTTATCTTTCTGAAGCAGTGAACTTGTCTCTCCAGATTACAAACACTGCATGTAGCTGGAGCTGTCCTGATGTGTTTGCTGTTCATCTGGGTTAAACCACTTCAGAAAGACTTGGGCACATTCAGCCTTCCTCTTAGTCTGAATTTGACTTGAGTAGCCTGTCTGATTGTCTCAATGGTGAAAATTGGTCCAGAGCAGGAAAACTCTGTCAGTGCATGTAATATGCAGCAAATAACTAGCTACTATCTCAAGCAGTGCTTGGTGTAAAAATTTAGAAGCTCTGAAGTCAAGCTCATTCAGCCTGCAGCCTGAGTTTGCAAGGTGCAAACCTGTTCCGTGTTCGAAGAAATATTGGCACATTGTGCCGTTGAATGCTGGCCCACTTCAATTACTGATGGAAAGATAAAACACATTTTGCTCTTGGCTGGCTTCCTTGCTTGCTGATGCTAATAATATCACGAGCTCAGCGTTTCAGGGGTCATCTTGAAAGCAGCAGAAACCTGAACCCCACGGGTCCTACCTTCCTGCTGCTGTTGCCACTGCAGGGAAATGTTGCCGGGTCAGAGACCAGCGTTTGCTCTTCAGCAAAGCCAGTACCAGGTGACCACAAAGCCTGCTGCACAATGGGAGTCATGATCCAAAGCAGGGTGGTGGTTCTCCTCCCACCTGGCAGATTTCTCCATGCACATCCTATCTTGTGTTTTGCACTCGTGGTAAGGTCAGTCTGAAAACCTGCAGGACTGCAGCTTTCAGAACCACCTTTATAGGATACAAGGCTGAGGAATATTTGGTCATGTATGTGCATGTACATCTTTTTTTGTCCTCTAGAAAGTTCTGTGGCCTTTTCCTCAGTTTGTAACACACCAGGGAGCCTCTCTGTCTCTGCCAATTAATTTGTTGTAGTTATTTCAGTTTTGTTCACAACCTGCTTGACAAAAGCTCTTTAAGACTCTTCACATTGAGGAGGAAAATGATGAAGCTGGTTTGGATCACCAGTAACAGTAGGAGACATAATGCTTAGCCATAAAAACTGCACACATGCCTATAAGCTGATGCATGGAAAACTCAAGTGCTTCCTCAGCTGCCTGCCACTATGAATGATAAAAATGATAGAAATAAACCTTAACTTGTTTATTAGTGTGAAAAATCAAACTGCAAAGCCAGCTTTTACTACACCTCACTTGTGGTTTTGATACAGCTACTTAATGCCAGTTACTTCTCTGCATGTCATTGTCCCCCATGAAAAAAATGATGGCTTTCAGTAATGGGAACTTGTATTTTTAGCCCTGATGATGGAGACTTCATGTTTGCCTGGACACCTGAGAAGGATGGAAGAGAAGGGGAAATGGTGGGAAGCATTTGTGCCTGCTGAAGTATGGTGATAATTCTGAAAATATTTGATTCTGAAATGAACACACAAAGTAGTGTCTAAATATTCAACTAGACATGTCCACTGTCTTTTGTCCCTGCAAGAGGTATATTGAATAAAGAATTGCTTAAGAATTCAATGTGTATGCCACTTCTAGCTGCTTTTTAGCTAAAAGTGAGTAGCAGAGAGCTGGGGCTGAGAGCTGCTGCGTGGTGCCCTGACTTACCTGGGGGATACTGCTTCATCTCTCCCTGCTCACACTGACAGGCAGGCTTTGTCTCATGGTTGTTAATTAACTCAAATTTGTTTTTCAGCCTCTACTGTGGCATTTTTCTTTCTCAGCACTTAGACCAACTTCATGCAGAAGTTTATTTATCCCACATCCCCCCAGAGTGAAGAATTTAAATTCTGTAAGCACCAAATGTCTCTTTTTCCCCCACATGTGGCCTTTTATTAGCCTGCTGCTCTAGATCGCTAATTAGCTACAAAAGTGATGTTTGCAATCATATTTTCTACCTGGGGAGGTTATGGTAGGTGCAGGATGGCAGTGATCCAGCCAGCCCATACACAAACATCATATTGCCAGCTCTGCTCCTGCTGACGTTCTATCTCCTGGCAACTTTCTCTAAGGGTGCTGCCTAAGTGCTCAGTTGGAAACATTTCATTAATAATGGAATTTAACTTCTTACCATGCTATTAACTAGATTTCATTCTTTTAGGTTGACATCAGCTGTGGTGGTTTGTGGGGCTTTTGATGTGCATGCAAATGTAATTGTGTGCAGAAGTTGTTCCTGTCACTTGGGGTGATGACTCCTGGGGCCTTCGGTGAACTTTGCCAGCTGATCTGAGTCAAGGCTCTTGGATTCTGTAAATCTGATTGCTGCAAAAAGGTGTGTTGTTGAATTTAAAGTGTTTAAAATAGGCTGCTCTGGGAAAGTGTGCATGTCCTGTGCCTCGGTTTCCTCTAGTAATTTTAATCCAGATGATAAAGTAACCTTGGGCACTTCAAGTTAGTCATAGTGATTTAAAATTGTATGAACTCTGAGGATTTACTACCACACAAAGATCAGCAAGCTCATCTCCCTCCAAGAAAAGCTGGCTTGATAAAGCTTTCTCTTGTAGACTTGAGGAATGGTGAGGATGACCAGTGAATCAAGGGGACCTTGTGCCCCTTCTTGGGAGAGCAGCAGTAGGGGGCTGCCCATGTCCCATCTCAGCTGCTTGGCTTAGTCCCTTAAGGGATTCAGTGTTTCAAGGAGAGCTACAAGCCATGTCAGCTATGCTTATCAGAAAAGGCATTTTGACCGCCTTTAAGTTTCTTAAGTGTATTAAAATCTGTTTTCCTTCTCCTTGCTGTAAATCAAGGCAGTACTTTCAAGACTCTTTAATTTGGGCTGTAACAAGGTTCATCCCATCTGGCAATGATGAATAAAGGATTTGACTGGAGCATATGTTAATGTACAGAAAACAATGAGACTTAAAATAAATGCCACCAAAGTGCCATATTTGGCACTGGCTACAGGAGATATGTAGTAAATGATGCAGTGCTGCCGCTGTGCTTATGAGGAACAACAGCAGCTTCTGGCTGGTTCCAGGATTTAATTCTGCTGAGCTCCAGCAGTCGTGTGGGCACTGCCCTGCAATGAGTGTCTTGCAGCCAGGTTTTCAAGAGTAGCCACTGATTTGAGCTGTGTAAGGGATTTATTGCAACTCTCCCTGTGAAAGGCTGTCTGTGTAAGGCACCTCCAGCACCAGATGCGGGGACTTCAGGGCTCGAGGGGCTCAGTTGGTTTGAAATCAAATTATTTCTTTGAGGTTTCAAGGCTGAATATGGTCAAGATGCTGAGTGTCTATCTATAGCTGGAATACAGATGTCCCCTCTGCCTTTGGTGCAGGATATCACTATAAAGATGTCCCTGCATATTTATCTGCATGTGTGCTGTGTAGCTTAAGCCGTTTGGATGGAAAAGCAAAGTGCCAGTTGCACCAAGATGCAGCTTTTGCCATAGCCTGGTGTTTGTACTGCAAGCAGAGCTATTGAAACATAACAAATGACATTTTCTTTTACGAGACTTCGCTTTTCCCTCTCTTTTGCTCTCCTGTTCTCTGCCTTAATGCATAGCTGAAATAGAAAACTTATTTGCTGCTTGAAAGGGTTTTGGTAGCAGCAGTATGATGCCCCTGGAGAGGCACACACAGTGAAAGCTTGGGGGGTTGTACGCGTTTTGATTAGTAAAAGACTTATTTCTTGCCTGTGGGCACAAAAGTTTTGTTACCATCAACTCATTAATCAGCTTAGAGAAAGTCAACAATGTTTGCTAGCAAGCCTAGTGCTGTTTAAAAAGTAAACAAGGTCAGGGGATGCACAGTCAGTTCATGTTGTAGACAGCCTGTAAGCTCCACCAGAAGGTGTGTACCTCCTAGCACTGCTTTTATTTTAGAGGACAGGAAAAAAAAAACAAAATCTGAAGCACAGGTGAAGTCTGTAAGCTCATGTTTCCAGAAAGGGGTTAACACAGAGGATGGGGCAGCATGAGGTAGAGTAGGGCTGATTCAAGCGTGCAGGAGAGGTCCTCATCAGTTCAGAGGGGCTGCAGCCACGCTGGCCTTGCAGGCTTCCCAGCTAGTGCATCTGGGGAAACATCTGGGTGCCAGAGCTGTGGGGCTGGGAGCTGAGCAGGGTGAGGGGAAAGGGAGGGGGCTGCACTGGACATGCTGGGTGGTTCCACCCTACGTGACTCCATCACGGTTCATTTTGCCGTTGTATAACAGTGTGTTTGTGCTTGCAGTGTGGCTGAGGCACGTGCTGGGCTGGCCGTGGGCAGGCAGCTCTGCCCTGGCACTGCAGCAGCTCCAGCACCCCTGTGGCAAAGGGCATATGTGGCAGCGTGGGGTTGGATGCTCTCACCCAGGGTGCTGTGCCTGGGCCGGGGCTCCCGTTCTCCCAGGGACACCGACACTGCAAACTGTGTGCTAGGGCTCCAGCCGAGCCTGCTCCGAGCTCGTGTTTGCTGCTGTATTTGAGCTTTTAGCCAGGGCCTGTGTGGCGGTGCTGAGAGCCAGCCACCTTTCTCAAGCAGGCGTATCTAAGCACTGTGACAGAGGCAAAAATTGTGGCAATATTTCTTCACTCTGACAAAGTGGGGCTGTTGCAGATGCCACAGAGAAGATTGGTGTTAAACAGCTTGCAGCAACCTCCTTGGCACAGCTAGAAGTGGGCTGTAGAAAGCTGGGTGGGAGAAATATCTCCGTAGCTGTGCCAGGGAGCCCTTTTGCTTAAAGGAGGTGGGTGAGGTTTTACCTCAAATGGCTGCAGGTATAAACTCACATAGTTACAATTTGCATCATTGCCCTAAAGAACTGCTATGCCGTGGTTCAGAGTAATGGGGATTTAGGATACTGTGAATAATAGGAAAAACAAACAAAAATCCCACAGAAACAAAAATCCTGGCTGGTAGAGAGATTTGAGAGAGTTCTGTTTCCAAACCTCAGCTGCACGTCTTTTCACCGTGTTTCTTGTTCCTCTATGTTGTGGGAGGGCTTGTTAAACCAGCACAGTGCTGCAGGGAGGTCTGGCACACTGGTCAGATCTTCCTGGATCTGTTCAGTCATGACAAACTTTGCCAGACCTGAACTAGTCTCCCCAGAGGGATGAGAGGTGCTGGTGCTGTCAGTCTGCAGCCCGTGGCAGTGGTTGGGTTTCTCTAGCATAGCTGAGCGAACACCACAAAGTCAGAGGCAGTGTTACTTGAGATGATCTAGAAAAAAGAGACTTTTTTCCTCTTTTCTGAAAATAGATCTTCCCTAAACAAACTCTCAGTACTTTAAAAGAGCACCTGACAACCGACCTGGCTTTTACAGCATATAGAACCCTGGGATTTTATGCTGCGTGAAGGCTTGGTTCGCTTTCAGTAGTTGTGTTTTCTCATTAGGGTTGTGCAAAGGAAATGCACTGTCAGTTTAGCAGGGAGAGAAATTAGACTAATCCTTTGGGAATTTTCCCATTTTTACTCCAAGATATTTATTAATGAAACAGAGGGAAATAAGGGATTTTAGACTTTCTTTTACAAGAATGCTGATAAAGTGAACTTTGAACAACTTTTAATTAGAATTCAGAACTGATATGAATTAACAAAAATATTTATTCAATAGTCTTGATGTTTGATCTGTGAGGAGAAGGTAACAAATAGGGACCTATCTCAAGACTAGAAACCTGAGCTGGAGAATCACCTTTAAGACAAAAACAAATTGTTCCCTAAATTACAGCTTCCAATGCACCAAGGCAGAAACACGAATGTGTTTGTAGCACCCCGTTGCCTCTCTGTTGGTGTGACATCTGCTCCCAGAGAGTCCCTGTAAACTCAGACCTCTGCTTTCCCTCGTGCTGTTTCTAACGCATAGATCTAAGCAGGCGTCACTGGTGACTTACATGTTTAACAGCTTTTGCTGTAACTCATCTTCAGCTGTACTAATTTCCAAAGTTAGTTGGTTCTTCCTAATGTTTGACTAAGCCTGAGCTGCATAAGGAGGGAATAAATGTCACTGCCTTCTCTAGGACAGCGGGACTTTGTGAGCTTGCAGTTGAACTGAGACATCCCTTGGGATTGCCTTACAGGCAGAAAAAGTCCTACAGACTGCATATTAAACTTCCTATTTTTAACTTTATGTCAGGTTTAGAGAGCATAGCAAGACAACCCGATTTTCCCCTGGGGATTCAAGTAGAAATATCAGTCTGTCATTTCAGTTCACTACTTGGGGATAATTAATTACCGCTGAGGACAATTAATCATTTTAAAGGATTTGTTTCTTAAGAAGGACAGGGACAAATACAAGATAAAAGTCTCTGTCTGACCTCACGTGAGGCCAAGCCATGTCACTGTGATATATTAAATAAAATAGTTATGTGCTGCCTGGAGTCTGGTGATTTGGAATGGCTTTGGTGGTGTTTGAATTCCTTGTTTTTGTCTTTGATGGGTGAAACTCTAACTCATTTGGGATGAGGAGTTTCTGATCAGTTTGTTCAGTAGTGGTTCTTGATTTTGGGTGACTGTAGAGAAAGCTCAGCCTGTGGCAAGAGCCAGAAGGGCTCAAAGCCATATGTATGACTAGCGTCTGCTTTGCTGCGTGGGCAGTTCAAGAAGAAAGGACCTTGTGCCTTCTGGCTTGCTTCTCTGTCAGGCCAGCACCATGAGCCCGTTTAGGAGGAGGTGTGACAGTAGCTGAGCTTGGCTGAATATGCTTTGCTGTAGGTGCAATTGGCTCCAAACAGAAACATCTCCAAGTGCTAAAACCTGCCTGATATCAGCTGCTGCTCTCCTGCGTGGCATCCCATCTCATACTGATTGGTAAATGCTCTGTGCATTGCAGATCTGGCCTCCTAATGACACGGTGAACAAGGAGCTTGATATGAACTGCTTTTCTCCAGGTTCAGCTATGTTCTCTCGATGATCTTGGCAGGCCTCATTGCCATGATGTTTATCCCCAGCTTCATGAAAACAAGGGAGATGGATGATTCTTTTCCCAGGGCTCTCAGCCATGCCATAGGTTTTATGGGAGAAAACACCACCCTTCAGAGACCCTCCCCCTTCCCCACACCACCTCTGAATGCATGCCTGATCTTGGCAACTGCATCTTTCCACTGGTGCTACTGGTACAAGTTTGATGAAGGTTTGTGGTGACCCAGTTGTTATAATGTGATGGTAGTTTTGAGCCCTGACAATCCTTCTAAATGTCACATCTGCCACTTCTAGATGGTGTTGGCAGAGCAGAGGGAACTGCCAAACCAGAGGGGACACACATTCTTAGCTTCAGGGTTTTTCTTCTGGGCTTGGGACCAGCTGCTCAGATCCTGATGGTGTTGGAGTCTGTGGAAGTTTTCCACATTGCTCTTGCAAATATCTGCCGGGGGGTTCTGAGTATACTTGCCATTGCTTCTCTACCAACTTCACTCGAGTGGAGATCAGGCAGTGCTGAGCAATTTCACATTTTTCAGTGCTAGTAAGCGCAGCTTTCACCCTGGAGCCTGGTGTCTTTAGTTTGGGGTGGCTGCTGGATGCTAGGGCAATTTGGAAAAGCTGACTGGGAGGAGGAGAACCAAGAGCCATTCCTGATGCAGCCAATAAGGCGTTTGTGTTGCAAGAGGGAAAAGCAGAAACAGATTGAAAACTTCCCTGAAACACCGGTGGCTCTAGCTCTCCAGCAGGATCGTACAAGGCACCTATTTTCCTGTTTATGATTGCACGCCTTCTGTGCTACTCCTTTTACAAGCCCATGAAATCCACAAAAGCATTTTGGAGTTTCTCAAGGTCTGTTCAGCAAAACCCTGTAATCACCAGTCAGCTCTTGGGGACTGCTCATGGGGCAATCCTTTGCTGTTAGAAGTGCAGGGAGCAGCTCACCCTGCAGGTGAGCCTGAGGATGAGGGAGGTGGGGAGGCGGTCAGGTATGCTTAAGTGTGCCTGCAGAGGCTTCTCAGGGTCAGATATTACCCTTCAGTCATCATGGTGCATTTCTAGGCAGTTTCACTGGCTTAATGGAGGATTTACCTAAAGGGTGATGTGAAAACAGATTTTTTTTTTTTTTTCTTGATTGTATATGCATCTCTCCTGATGGATATCCATCAGAAGATATCCATCTTCTACTTGTTCCTGGAATATCAAGGCCTACAGTATATACACAGGAAAATGGGGAAAAGCAAAGGATCAATGAAGCCAATAGTATAGAGACTTGGTTGTAAAAGTAATACTATAATTTATATGAATGTTAGACCATTGGCTTAGCTGAAGACTGGTCTGATCCAGTAATACATCTACAGTGTTTCAGTGCATGGTCCAGGCCATCATTCCCAGCCATCCATGTTGTGAGCTCATCCCAGGTCTCCTACTGTGAAAAAACATCATGTCTCTCAACTGGGAGTTGTGCTGGTGGTATTTACCCAACAGACTTGTC